>NC_133494.1:17710627-17717052 GCF_025370935.1 Choristoneura fumiferana | reverse complement strand
AGGTCTCTGTGTACAAAGCTAGACGTAGAAGTATTTGACGTTAGTACTTGTATCGTATTGAGCATTTTTTGTTTATTCAGAATAAAACATAATTTTTTTATTCGACTGGATGGTTAACGAGTAAGTGGGTCTCCTGATGGTAAGAGATCACCACCGCCCATAGACGCCTGCAACACCAGGGGGATTGCAAATAAAAATAAAGGGGGAAATAAAGATAGATTGGAAAAGCCGACCCAGTGTAAAATAATAAAATGATGCTAAAAAGGAAAATGGAGAGAAAAAACTGGTTAAGAGCGAGTCGGCCTCGCGTACCAAAAGATCCCTGCAAATTTTGAAGTATATTTAAATATACGATTTAAACGGCGTGTCTATAAATATACAGTGTTTCTAGAGCCCTGTTTCTAAGCAAAAATTCTTCAGAACGAAATTATCCAAAAAAGCTGACTTTATGGCTTCTACGAGTACAGTACCCGGCCGTAAAGATTGCACATCGATTTTCTAAAAGAGACTGCTAAAACGTCACTTAATAAATACGATGATTGATGGAGTAGCCAGTGTCCGGAAATCGTCGTGAACAGCCAATTGTATTTTTCCGAAGACCGATATGCAATCTTTATCGCCGGGTACTGTAGTTACCTTTTATATACCTAGTTAACACGAAAAGCTACAAACAGCTTTCCCGTAACACAATAAAAACAAGGTAAAAAGAATCGCCGAGTTCCAAACATGCTAATACCTGTCACTCCTGACCGATGGGTATACGTTACTCGACAACACGGAATCCAACTTTAACCACGTCACCGGACTAAACTAGTGATGTCCCGGATATCCGTATCCGCATATTGACCATGTAGCCATTGACTCGAGCCATTTGCTATAAATTTATCATCATCATCACACCATCATCTTTCATGTTTCAGGTGTGTCCACAAATGTCGGTAAATTATTTAGACTTGCAAGATTTTGAACACAACTTAAACATACGAACATTGCAAGCTAGCTAGAAGCTCGTAAAAACAAAGTAAGGTACTGCAACGGTAGTAGATTACCTTTTTACAATCTAAAACACGCGACGTCAGCACGTAGTTCGCTCTATTTCGCATTTCAATAATTAGCATAATGTCAAAACAACCGGTAACACCTTCAAAATAATCCACCTGTGCTCAGCGAACTAAATAATGAAATTGCTTTACGGCATTATGATTAAAATCTGATGTCTGAAGTAAGTCCATCAAGGAGTTTCCGCGCAAAGTTCGGTAATGTCTCATTTCTAATCTCTCTATTTCTGCTGGAAGTCATTTAAGTTTGTTCGGGACTTAGAATTGCGGATATGACCCTGAAATTTCACACGAATATAATATAGAAATTATCGTAGAGAAATCGTCGGAAATTCGGCGATAAAGTTACCGGCATAGCTCGAGGAATATGCAAGTAATAGCAGCAGGGCGGACACATTGCTCGATGAACAGATACCGTTGGAGGAGAAAAGTCCTCGAGTGCTACCACGAAACGAGTGGTAGGGCTCCTACTAGATGGATTGATAACATAAAAGAAAGAAAGAACGAAAATGCATTTATTCACAATACAAGACACAACAATATTATTAGGTACGAACAGACAACACGAAGGAAAGTATGAGTCATTGCGGTTGTGAATCGGCTCAGCATAATGCTGAAGCGTCTCATCATGACAGCGAGACAGCGTGAGAGTTACGGGCAACCGGTGGATGCAAGTGGCGAGTGGTGTGTTCATTGTGGCGTACTACGTAGGAGACCTCTGCTTGCAAGTCTAATTTAAAGTACTTATTATCAGATTCACTTTTACACTAACCTAAAAAAAAAAAACTACAATCAAATCGAAATACAAATACATTTTCACAACTTCTAAAACTTTTATTTCATCGAAATAATCGTGTGCAAGTAACAAAAGAGGCACACAAAGCGTGCTAACCGAGTGTAAACAAATTATTCTATTTGAATACTCAGCCTGTGTCAATGGTTTCAGTATTCCGCGTTCCACTTCGGAATCGGAACATTTGGGTGATATACGCGGGTTCACGCTGTTTTACTTTTACATTAAAATTTAAACCAGACGACCCGAAATTTAATGGGTTCGAATCTCCGTGCCTTAATGTGAAAGGGGTGATCAAAGATTTTAGGGCCGTGGCAGAATTGATGTGTTTATTACGAGTACGTATCAAAATGCATAAGGTTTAAAAGTATAATGGATGAAATACTTAACCGTCATAATTTGATATAATGCAATTTTCTCAGAAATTTTCATCTTTATAGGCCTTTATTTTAATTGCAATGTTTTTACAAGCTTTTATTTATTTCACCTGTCCCGTTGCCTGTATGTCTCTCTGTCTGTAATCAAATCTTAAATACAAGTTAAATTCGACCAACTTCCAGTAGTTGGATTGACTTGAAATTTTATATATTGAAATGTGACAATACAGTAATCTGGCAGTGACATCCGGGTAGTACGGCCTGGATGGAACTCCTCAACGGTTAATGGCATCGACTTGAAATTTGGTATGAAAATGTAGTTTGGATGACAATACAATTACATTAAGATTGTTTTTTTGGAATCTTTTAGTATTTTTTATTTCAATTAAAATTTTTACATTTACGGTCATCCCGTAAAAACCTAAATTGAAAAGCGTCACTGCTAAAGTGGCTAAAATAAGAATCAAACAAGCTGAGATATGAGGTGCATAGGGAAATTCGTGTCTTTACCGTTGACCATCAGTGGTGTAGCGGTATAGCACGCGGTACGGAATACCGAAGACCTGGGTTCGATTCCCAGTGATGGTCTTATTTTTCTGGTTTTTCTGTGCATCTATATCTCAGTTTGTATTTTCAATACAATTACAGTCAAGAAAAAGTGCAGTCGGTAAAAAAAAATGGTATTAAAATGTTTTTTTTTTCCAAATACTTATTTTGTAAGTCAAATGCAAAAAAATACAACATTTAAACGCTTTTCAGGCTATTCACTAAGCTTGTTACTGCACTTATGCTCATTACACAAATCTCGCGGATGCAAACACATACAAACACGGACACACACTCAACAAAGGCATTTATAATAGCAGGATTACCCCGTCGAGATTACCCCTGCCGCTACAAATCTTACCATTGCCACGTATACTTGCCAAAAGATGTCCTTCAATTATTTTGGAGTGATCGTCAAATTTCATGTATGGTTTTGTATTACGGTGGATAAGACTGCTCTCGAAAGCAATTAAATATAGCGAGAGACGAGATGAGAGCTCGCGGCGCGGGTCGGCACTGCAAGGCTACTACGAAACTCGTAACTCGAAGTTCGTGTCGTGCGGTCCCTCTCGCTCTCGTATCAAACAGTGTAAGTGTCAGAGGGACCGCACGACACGAACTTCGAGTTTCGAGTTTCGGAGTAGCCCAGCTGGTTACGGAAATAACTCGTAACCCAATTTTGTGACAAATGTTTTACATTGAATATCAATGGTGATAAGATTATGAAGTCAATAACGCTGCTAATAAGCATTGTTCTTAGGCATTTAGAAGGAATATTTGAGGCAGTGAGTAAGTGTGCGCAGCGTAGGACGTCCACCAACGAGATGGATGGATGACCTGGTTACTAGTAAAGCCGCGGGTTCACGGTGGATGCAAGCCGCTTCCGACAGAAGCAACTGGAGGTATATGGGGGAGGTCTATGTCGAGCAGTGAACATATGAGGACAGCAGTGGATATTAGGACTGGCATCTGGTGGCATAGTGAACGGTTGCTCTGAAGATAAACTTTGGTTAAGTTGGAAGCGCGTCAGTGTAGTGTGGTGAAGGTGATAGATGGGTTTGTGTAATTTGTGTGTGTTCTTACAGTGTAGAGGTGGATATATATACTGCATGAATACACATTTGTTGCATATAGACGTAGCTATCTTAAGGTGACAACAGAAATTGTTTATAGTTCATTGATAATGGACTTCGCGATTTCGCAAATACCTACTTAATACGTACTTAATACTTGTTTTTATTTTGTGTTGTATGTAATTTGCGAAATGCGAATAAAAATATTTCTATTTCTATTTATATTTCTACTTCTGGAAAGTAACACCTGATTAAATAAATGATCTAAACTAAAACACGAATTCTTTAATATTCCAAAATATCGAGATTACATTTTACTTCATAATCATCATCATCATCATCATCAGCCGGAGGACGTCCACTGCTGAACAAAGGTCTCCCCTTAGAACGCCACAATGAACGACCACTCGCCACTTGCATCCACCGGTTGCCCGCAATTCCCACGATGTCGTCAGTCCACCTAGTGGGAGGCCTACCAACGCTTCGCAACGCAACATTTTTACTAAGCCTAATCTTATTTCAAGTTAATCAGAACGCCCACAGAAATGTTTCAATACTCCCACGCTATTTAAAACTGAAGACTTGAATTTTTTATGTCGACACGAGAGCTCTGGGAAGCGATTTTTGTGTTCATGGCGTGTTTTGGAGGAAACCATTGAGCGGTGAACGTTTTGGCCGCGCAATGAACACAGAAAACGCTCACTGAGCAGTTCGCGTGCAGCCAGTTTTTGTCCAGTTTTAGGCCCATCTTTCAAGTAATTTCAAAGGATTATACCATGCAACCCCTTGTCCGTAGACCGTGTCTCATTTCAAACTAAGAACATTTACCACCTCTTTCTTACCTGGTTTCGTTAGAACGGGATAGTATGAGCGATAAATGCGTAACAAAGTGTACTGGGCTGGAAGATTGTGGAAGTTAAACGTTTAATCCGGGAAACTTGTGTTAATGGTACTCGCCCTAACTGATACTCGCTCTAATGGTCACCGGGTACCTTACGACCTTTTCGCGTGCCGCCAATGTCATGGGGTAATAACTATACACTGATTTACGAAAAGCGGAGAAAGAAAATAGGAATTACGCCCCAACTAGTTCCTAGCGAGGCAGGGCTAGTAATTGGTTACTAAAGATAGGCTGTACTAGACCGCTATTCTGGCTGGTTAGTAATTTATGGAGAATGCGATCTGATACGCCGCACAGGTTGTACAGCGTTGCTACATTAATTAATGTGTGAATTAATTTCTAAACGTTATGCGGAGGTTCGAGTATTAACCGAAGGTCCACGAGAAGGTCCATGAGATCCACTGAAGAGCATCGCTACTATACTTTTTTTTTCAAATTGGAAATTCAACGAACAAACTCATATGTTTGGGTAAAATGAAAAAATCTTTGAAAATGGTGATGGCTTCACATTTGAAACATGTAATGTAGCAGAGGTAATTTGGGCTGTCTAAGTAGTTTCGCTTGTACCTATTTGTTATATATGGCTTGTACCATTACATTACATTATTTAGAAACAAATGAGTTTGAGTAGGTATTTACTTTCGAATCCGTATAAAAACGAGCTACTTAAACACTTGAAAACAAAAGAAATCCTAACTAACTGACTCATCAACGCAACGCTCAGCAATAAATATCGTTTAACTAGAAAGCTGAATTTTGCATATAAGCTCCCTTTATAATGCAAGTAAATGTTGACAATTAATGAGTATGGATTTTGAAAAATTCCCACGGAATAAAAACTTGTGACATAGGCAAGTCGTTTGACTCAAGACTATTTTCTGAGATTCAATTATTTATTCATTTTATGTAAAGTATTTACTCATTGTTTCACCAGTCATTGATTTTTTTGTGTCAGATATTTGTGATGCCGTCTTTGTTTGTTTTGTCTGAATAAAACGAGACGGCATCACATTTCTATTTTGATCACATAAAATTGAATCAAAGAGATATGAAATAGGCTCTAATAATGTTAGCAATATCAAAAAATATCTATAAATTTCAATGATACCTATCTAGTCAGCGATTTTTTCCGCACAATGAAAGGATTACAACTTTAAAAACGCTCTGAGAGCGTCTCCGTGTAAAAATTGCTTATTTCACTCTCATTATACGAATTTGAAATACTAGAGCGTCGCAAATTGCGAAGAAAACAATCTCAAACTTAAGTACGCTCTGGATAATATTGCGTAACGAGCTTTTGTCTGGAAGCTCCAATTTTTCATACGCCCACAAAAGTTTGTTAAGTGCTTTCTGGTTTGTATGCTACTTAAATTACCAAATAAGTAACAATGCAAGGTGACGACGTATTTTCTACAGAATGTAGACCACAATGAGGGCTATCGTTTTTTGCCTCACTAGATGGCGCACTGTTGCGTGAGGCTTTTAAGTATGGCTTTCAAAGTCTGTTATGACATTTCGGAGACCTCACGCTACACTAGCGCCTCTAGTGGCGAATTCATACGCGATAGCTCTCATTACCTTAGGCTGCATTTCCACTAGAGATTTGCCAATGGATTCATGAACCAATAGAAACGCTTCATTACTTACCTATCCTCGTAACAGCACATCTTTAGTGGA
>NC_133494.1:17571387-17710527 GCF_025370935.1 Choristoneura fumiferana | reverse complement strand
ACCCAAATAGTCAACAGAGTTGGTTAATATTAATTAAACGTCATAGTTCAGTATTACAATACAAAATCTACGGCAGAATCAGTTCTGATAGCTAATAAAAAAGCATGCCTAACTGGTGGTGTCAAATAGCCTATTCTACTCGATAACTATTGAAAAAGGTACAGTCGGCATTTACAGATGATTCATATTCTAGTTTGGGTATTAAAATGGTATGAAATAAAATACAGATGGAGTAGGTACAGTCAGCAATCGAAAATGGATAAGCGGTTTGATGCTTACCTTTTTCCAGGCCCCGCGAATTTACATAACATGCTACCACAAAAATGATCATAGTTTATGTTATTTTTAATTTAAAAGCCAATAATATTTAGCGACTCAATTGATTTTGTACCATATTTGTAAATTTGGTAAGGTTGAATATGTACATTTATGTGGTCGCTATGTGCACTAGCCTGGAAAAGGGTTAAAATGGTCTGCACACAACTCTACTGCCTACGTCAGGGGTGAGCTCTTTTATGCTGCGACTCTTTGTCGTAATTTTTATAACTTAAACGAAAATACGCGTGCAGTCCTAGATACGTAATGTAGGCGACCCAAGTGTACCGTGCTAAAACACAGTTTGGAAACCCTGGCCAACTTAATGAGAGCGGTGTAGATCATTCGAACTAAGCTATTTTGCGTTCATCATCAGCATCACAATCAACCGCTTTTAACGCTGACTGTACGACGGTAAAAAGTAGAAAATAATGACTAACACTTTTCGTAACTGTCACATTTTTGACGAATAAATACTTGAACATGGCAACATCATTAATGTTTTCTTTTAGTTCCTCTTTCATCCGAGATCTACTCCTTATTCACAGTCTAATAACGCCTTATTATAAAAAACCTTAATTGAGGTTTGATCGGTCTGTTACTTAGCAGACTGATTAGCTTAATAGACGTTGTCAAGAAGTATGATGTCATAATACACTGCTAGCAGTTGCTAGTTGTTGAGCTGCTGATAGACCGATTAACGCGTTATGTTGGCCAAACCTTGACAAATCAAAGCACAAAATGCTAATCGATAATAAAAAAAATTGACAAAGCAGTACAGCAAAATTTATCAGAAAAAAATAAAAAGCGGAATGTTTGTTTTCACGGCCGTTTCCGATTCGCATGTTTATGTTGTGCAATAAACCATAATATGTTAATCATCCTAATTTTTTTCATATTTATTGTTAATTTATTGGTTGCTAATAGAGGATTTTTTAACTACAAATTCCTAAAAAAAAATTTTTCCCAAGTTTTTTTTTTTAATCTTTGCGTAGCCCTGCCTTCACTATAAATATCTTCGGTATGTTTTTTGCTCTTGTCAAAAGTCAGCTGTTCAAACTGTGGCGGCCATTTTGGACTTAGCAGGGCGAAAAGGAGGTCTACGGTCCTCTAACTTTAGCAGAGCTGATCGACTGATTAGCGCTAACAGACGTTTATGAATCATGTTTTTTAGCATCGGGCCTTCAAGGAGCCTTCAAGGAGCTCTAACTTTTTATGAATAAGGCTGTAAATGATTATTAACATTAAATGCTTAAATAAGAATTTGTAACCTTATACAACGCATAAGTACTATTTCACTATGACACATGGATTTGTGAGTTTTATTTTGGTATTGGTTTGGTATGACACAAAGCTTAGGTGCGAGAATTATCAAGTTTGTTACATAGCAGGGCATTATAGTGCAGAATAGAGTTGTAACCCGGGATTCAACTGATTATCGTTATTTTTCGCAATATTGTGGACATGACACGCAATATTGAAAGGTTAATTAATTCTTGAAATTATACTTGAATTCCTGAACATAACAACAATTTACACATCCTTTCATAATAATTACCTAAGTAAAGTGTTAATAAAAGTAGCAGTTATCACTTCAACCATTTCCAACTCAGCAGAAAACTCAACTTCAATGAGATTGTTCATAAGAATATATTGAAGTATTAATGAACAACTTGTTTCTGAGCACCCTCCTGTAGGGCTACTCCGAAACTCGAAACTCGAAGTTCGTGTCGTGCGGTCCCCTCTCGCTCTCGTATTAAATAGTATAAGTGTCAGAGGGACCGCACGACACGAACTTCGAGTTTCGAGTTTCGGTGTAGCCCTGCTGCTCCTCCTTTTTCGTTTCTTCTCTCTCATTAATTCAGCATCCCTGTTTCCTCTCAGAGACCTCCCTCTCTTCTCACTTGCAGCCTTCTTCTTAGCCTGCTCGGCCTGTGTTTTTTTTTGTACTTGGCGCGAGCCAAATCTCTGTTTCCCTCGGGTCTTCTTACTATTCTCGCAGTGCCACAAGCCACAAGGTAGAAATCGTCAAAATTTGGTTTACATAAAAATGGAACAAATTCCAGACGATACGCTAGTCCGGCCTAAACCAAAGACAACGCACCGCCCTCTTACATGTACAATTAAGGAACTGAAAATAACTAAAAAATAACAGCTAACTTAGAAATAGAAACCACCAACTGCCCACAAAAAATAACAATCTAAAGAAAAGTTGTTGGCGTTGGAATAGGAAAAGACTGATCACAAAGAAATAGAAAAAAACATATTTATAAGAAATCTTTGCGTTATTAAACTTATTTATTTACAAGGAATTAAAATTAAATCTCAGGTAAGAAAATAATTAGTTTTGAAGTCATGTCCTTATTATTGCGAACAATACAATGCAACTCATCCGTCCGATCCCTGGTTACAAGTGATCAATGGCGGTGTGCCGCAAGGAGCATGATATTTCTCGCACCCTGAATGACTGAGTGAGACGCACTGTTTTAACGGTGCATTTGCAATCCTGCACTGTAACGCCACTCACGGTATGTTTGGACAGATTTGACAGCTCATTCCCACAAAGCGCTTATAAAGGGAGCAAGCAAGGTATCCCCTTTGCCAAAACACATGATCACCGTGGTCTTGAAACAATGAAATTACCTTTTCACATTAAAATAATATAAAGATAGTAGTTTAGGGTTCCTTTAAATCATTACTAGTTTGTATGTCATTCATTTTATTTGGGAACTGTTGTGCTCTGCTTGCTAACTGTAGCTCTGAGAATGAACTCGTGAGTTTGAAACGGGTGTGGTGTTTATGAAAGTTTTCGACTTATGTGGAAGAGTAGTAAGGTGGCTTCTGCATGAAAACACACGTGTCGTAGAAGTAGCTATAGCACGAGTGGTGGCAAAGTAGGAAGGGTAGAGAGTTGTAGTTGATTCAAACGTAATGTTTGATATAAGCAACGACACTACTCGAGGAATAATAGAAAAAGTATAGGTCACGGACAATCTAAAGTCACAAGTGCTTTCTGGTCATTTCAGTCGGGCATTGATTTTAGTTCAGCTTTAATTGAGCTTCATCTACAGTACCTGAGATTTACGCTACTTGGGCGGCGACCGACCATTCGTGATTGTAGGGCTGTCTTTCCACGACCTCCCCTTCGCTTTTGTCGTGACTTTTTTCCTCACCACCCTCTTCTCCGTATACTCTTCATCAGACAACAACTTTTTCTTCCGCTTTATCTTCTTGTCTTCAATAACGAAAGAGTCATCGAACATATCAGCGCTCGAGTTCGAAATTTCCGACTTCTTGAGAGGTTTCTTTTCGCCTATGATCTCGCAAATCGGACTATCAAATGACACTTGTCGGGGGCTGCGTCTGGATTTGCTTGTCGAGGTTTGTGTCGCTGTGTTCACGTGGTTTTTCTTGACAGGCGGCGTTGCTTTTGGTGTTAACTTGGTCTTCTTCTTAACCACAAGAGAGGGCTCGAGAGATTTCCTCTTGGGTTTTCTAACTTTAGTAGCTTTGGGTGGTTCTGGTTCTTCATTTTCATCATCTTCCAGTTCTTCTTGTACTTTAGGTTTCCTTCCCTTTTTGGCCGGTTTCGGTGCATCTCCGTTTTCTTTTGGCGACTTTTTTGGGACTTCCTCTTCACTCTCATCAACGACAACTCGAGTCGCTGTTTTGGTTTTCTTCTGGCTTGTGAAGACGAGCTTGCTGCTTTTAGTGACGCCTTCGCTCTTGAGAAAGCTCTCAAATATCTGTCTGCATTTTGCGTAGTCTGGCACTTCTTTGGGCTTCAACGTGTTTATATAGTCAAAGAATTTTATTAGGGCCTCTGAAAAAACAGAAAGGCATAATTATTTTTCTACTTTCAATATATTTCGGAATAGGTTTGGCGGTTTGTGGTAAGAATTCTGGTGGGGAGGACTCGAAATTTGCTCATTTACATCGCGTGGTTTTTAGAGATTGGCCAAAGTTTCATAATTAACAAAGATTTTAAAAATATATATTTTTAAAGGATCAGAGCAAATTGGTAGCAGTAGTCGAACAGAGAGACATACGAGCGATCTTATTTGGGTTTTGTTTTGTCTATTCAGGTCATCATCATCATATCAGCCGTATACCGTTACCTTAATGTTGATGTTCTGTTGTTGACAACAAACGAAAAATGGGCATAGACAAAGGTTTCCACTCTATGGCGAACATTGAGTAGGCAGCAGAGTGGGGCCCAGCGTTGGTAGCGCGCTGCTGGCGCAAACTACCAACTGCCTACCCTGAAGTCGTCCCAATGCACGCTAATGCAATTCCACTTACCAGGTGCTCCGGGGCAGTGTTTGGTGACGCTGGTCTTGACGCTCTTCATGAAAGCTTCCTTCATGTCCTGGACGGCCTTGGGCTGTTTCAGGACCTTCTCCCAGGGCAGGTCCCCCGCCAGCCACTGCAGCATGTTGTAGCCGAGGATCTCCAGGTCGCCGCGCATTGTGGCCACTGGGGTCAGAACACCATGAGTAAGGCTCCGGTCTCCACCAGAGATGTGCGAGGAATGTGTTTTTCATGAACCAATAGAAACGCTTCGCTCACCTCGCCTCGCTCCGCTCAGCTGTTTCCACCAGAAATCTGCTGTTCGAGGATAGGTAAAGCGTTTCTATTGGTTCATGAAAAACGCACATTTCTGGTGGAAACGTACCCTCAAACTAGTGGGGTGTGTCAGTTAATGTCATCATCGTCATCTACGCGTATCCGGCCCACTACTGGGTACAGGCCTCCTCTGAGAGAGAGGGCTTGAGCCTGCTCTGCAAGTCCATTGCGTATTGGAAACTTCACGAACACTATTGCATTTCCTCGCAGTTGTGCAGGTTTCCTCAAATCAAACCGCACGGGTACCAAGACTTCATTACGACGGCGGTTATTGTACGACCTATTATTGTCCACCCAGACCTGATAATTCATGCTCTGATGTAATTTGCCATAAGAGCATGAATTATCAGGTCGCTTAGAATTTGAAGAACAGTTAAGTAGTTCATTACTGGGGATTTTTGAGCCGTTCACGAATTTGAATGGGTCCCAACTTCTAAGTAACTTAACAGATTTCTAGTACTTGCTTTACTTTTTGTTAAAAGTTTTTTTGAAGCACTCTGTTATTAGATTTTTTTTATGAGAAAATTAACAATAATAACTTGCCTCCTAGATGTGCGTCTCTGCTAGTGTACTCGATGGTCCCGTTGTGAGCACACTTGGGGTCAGGTTTGAACTCCTTATCATTGACCCTCGCGGCCAGCCCAAAGTCCACCAGGTAAGCTTGATTCTCGGAGCCCTTTTTGAGCCCCATGAGGATGTTAGCGCCCTTTAGGTCAGCATGCACATAGCCTTTGCTGTGGATGTACTCCAACACATCTAGCTGTAAAAAAAAGGTTTAGGGTACAGCCAACAACTTTGATTCCGAGGGCACAGAAATTCGTTGTGACAATTTTATTCTAATAGCTGTGACCCTTGCCTGGCTTAGCAAGGCATATTTTGCCAATGGGGACGTAGTTACATGCCATTTACGAGAAGACTGTTCGGAGGAGACTGATTCCGAATGTATTATACAATACTAGCTGTTGCCCGCGACTCCGTCTGCGTAGAAGTATGAAAAATATTTTTCATCACACTTGCTCGTAAGCAGTGTCGTAACATGCTGGCTACCTTGGCTGCAACCCCCCAAATAAAACCCTCGACCTTAATGTGCTTGTCATGAAACCCGTGGTCGGTAAATGAGTCATAGCCAGTACTAATTTTCATGCCATGAAGCCCAAGGTCGGTAAATGAGTCAGTGCCCGTACTGATGGTGCTGCGCGCGCTGCTATACGTACATGGCGTACACATACACACGCGGCTCAGGCACATGCTGAGGGAGGGGGAAGGCGGCGCTGCCAAGAGCACAGCCTAAGGTATCGCCCATATTTGGAACAATTATATTTTTCTTTTACAAATAAAAATTTTACTTGCAAATGTGATGAAAAACATTGTATGTCGCACGGGCGGTACTAGAATTACGAACATCGACTTATTAAAGCCCTCAGTCTTCGACTTCGGGCTTCTAATAGACTCTCGTTCGTAATTCCTTATTTACCGCCCTTAAGACACAATGTACTATTACGTCCTATCTCAATCGAATTACACAAAAAAAAAACATTAAATTCGGTCAAGCCGTTATAAATGAATAAGGTCACAAACATGACACAAGAATTTTATATATTAGAAGATACAGCCTCCAGTTTCCAAGGACAGTAGATAAAAAAAAAACTCCATAGATGACGTCTTGGGCAACTGTTACTTACACATTTATCAGTCAGGATCAGGACCGGATTTAGAGGACGGCATCCAGGCTACAGTAACAGTTCACAAAAATATCCATACTCTGACCAACTTTTCTGATTATTTTTCAAATAGTATTTTTTACCTTGGAGGCCTCCGCTCCTTTAATACCCCAATGCCTAAAGACCTCTAAATCCGGCCCTGACTGCAGTAGGTTAAGTAGCATTTTAGAAATATTTTTTAAGAAAGATACATTTTACATCATCAATAAGAGCTTAAGAGAATAGTACAACTGTTCTAACCATTTGCAAGCCGATCTGGAAGACTGTGGCGGGTGGGAACGACCGGCCATTCTCTTTAAACATATTCCACAGATCTTTCCCATACCGCTCCAGCACCAGGTAACGATATTTCTCACCACGGTACTCGTGCGAACCATTGCCGAAGTACGTGGGCATACCGAGGCTTTGAATCTTCTTGCTTTTCATGTATGACTTTACTGAAAGAGAGATTGCGAATTGAATTGAAAGTGATAGTAAGCCGTGGTGGCCTAGTGAGGCCTATGGTTCCTAAAACAGAGGGTCGTGGGTTCAAACCCCGGCTCGCACCTCTGAGTTTTTCGAAATTCATGTGCGGAATTACATTTGAAATTTACCACGAGCTTTGCGGTGAAGGAAAACATCGTGAGGAAACCTGCACAAACCTGCGAAGAAATTCAATGGTGCGTGTGAAGTTCCCAATCCGCACTGGGCCCGCGTGGGAACTATGGCCCAAGCCCTCTTGTTCTGAGAGGAGGCCTGTGCCCAGCAGTGGGACGTATATAGGCTGGGATGATGATGATGATGATGAGTAAGCTGAGAACTGGACGCCAGGGCGGGCCGCGCCGCTGTAAGCATTTTCTACCCAATCTGTACTAGCTCTGCGTGAGAACTACAGTCCAATAGTATCTTAATTTATACAATAAATATACGACGACCAGATGGCCTAGTGGTTAAAGAACCTGACTACGAAGCTTGAAGTCCCGGGTTCGATTCCCGTGTCGGGGCAGATATTTGTATGAAAAATACGAATGTTTGTTCTCGGGTCTTGGGTGTTTAATATGTATTTAAGTATGTATCTATCTATATAATTATATTTATCCGTTGCTTAGTACCCATAACACAAGCTTTGCTAAGCTTACTTTGGGACTAGGTCAATTGGTGTGAATTGTCCCATGATATTTATTTATTATTTATTATTATAGTCAGGGTCGCCGTCATCGAAACCGATGTGGAGGACTATATCTTAATTTTAGCACAAGTTTTACTCTTTTTACTCTGTGGTGGTACATTTGGAACCAAAATAAATATCTCTTTCTTTAAATTCCTTTTATTCTAAGAGTATTGTGTCCAGCAGTGAAATTTATACCTACAGTGTCTCCAAATTCTGCTTTGACTGAATGCTTCGGTAAAGATTTTCATCAAAATTTTACCATGACTTTACCATCTACTGAAATATTCAGAAATTATTTGAAGATTCCTTGTATAGGCCAACAATGATGTTATTCAATCAGATCGATTAAATTTAATGAGACAGTGTATCTTATGTGGGTCCGCAAATGTTTCCATTTAGTACTTCCATAAAATTTAGTCTAAAATACTCAAAAAATCTATTAATAATGGTTAGTACTTACTGTCATCCATTTTTGCATTTCTAACGTAGAAATGCTTTTCTACAAACAATGGTCCATTCTCATGTGGTTCCTAAAAAAAAGGAAACAAACTTTCACTAAGTGTTATAAAATAACAGAAGCCACATTTTTTTGTTGTTTATGTAACTCAATAGAGTCAGAACCGTTTATGTTTATATAAAAAAAAATACATGGATAGGATGGCAATATTTGATTGTTAAACATGGTCGTTATAATCAGAGTTATACTTTGGTATACAAGATCATGTTGTTACTTTATCTTTGCTCCTTACTAAGTTCTTATACTTCTGAGCAAAAATTTGGTCAAAAATATGTGAACATAACTCTATTGTTAATGGTAGGTATAGAAGCTTGTTCAGATATATTTTTGATCGAATTTTTCCTCAGAAGTATAACAACTCAACTGTACAGTCGAGGTCAAAGTTATCTTTACATTTTAACTACTACCTTGTATAAAATTGTCATGGCATACAGTGACAAGGTACTAAAATGTAAAGATATTTTTGCCCTCGATTGTACTTGTACATTCAATAATGTTGCTATGTGGGTCGATCAACTTTTTCCTGTACCTCATTGCCTTGGTTACGTCCCCTGGACAACTCTTTAAAACCAGGAGTTTCTATAATATGTTTTCTGTGGTTATAATTCATCGAGTATACATTTTTGTCATAGTTACAAGCTCATTATTTTATAGACTATCTCCTAAGCATATTAGTCGCATTTATCAAAGCAGTTTTTTTAAGAAACTCTGTCACTGTTGTCTCTTGGACAACCGGACAGAATAACAAACAAAAAGTTGATTGATCCATAAACAGTTTTTTTTTCTTTAATGGCCGTATAGCAAGACGTATTTTGCGTAGTTTGTGAGGAGAATGTTCGGTTTATGAAATTTTGATCTTGGGGAAGGAACAGACAGGAGACCTAAACCAAATAACATATGTTATGGACGGCACAAAGACCACAAAGACAATTACACTTTTTTTACACAGATTCAGTATAGGTAGTGTGATACTTTTTATTAGTGAGTGAACTTGTGCTTTTTGATGCTACCAGAGCCCTAGCATACTTCGAAGGTTTTGCAACAAATCATGCAGAGGGATACAGCCTGGCCCAACATGACATGATATACAATAGGATCCGCTTTATTGTCTAACTAACGCAATCACAATCGCTTTCACCACTTCTTTCTATCATATGGTATGAGGGTAGATAGAGATGGAGAATGACATCACAAGCACCTGAGCGTTTGACTACGGCCTCTGGTTATACTAAGTGGATGTCATACAAAGCATAGTTTTGGAACACAAGCAACTTCCTATTTTCATTACTTATTTAGTTCAATAAAGAGAAAAAATACAATTTACATGTGTATATATTTAATAAAAAAAAACATTATTGACACAAAACAAACATACTAAAAACTTAAAAACAGAAAAAAAAACTTAGGTATTATGTATAACTAAGTTTTTTTTCTACCTACCTATGTAGGTAGAAAAATTAGTACATAACAACGCTTGAAAGGAGAAATTGACTATCAGTAAATTTTACTGATTCCAAACATGTATATCTCACCATCTTGAAAAAATGTTGCTTAGTCAATTTCTCCTTTCAAGCATCGATTCAATAGTGTTTTGTTATTTAATTTTATAAGAAATTAATAATTTTTGTCTGCTTTTGTTTTTTCTCTACATGTATTGTAGTAATAGTCTCTAACACTATTATGTAAAGAAGACATTGCTCTCTTCAAATGATCATTTTCTATATTGCTATGAACAAATTGTGATAACAAGTCTGCAGCTTGTAAAGCCTCTTCTGCTGTAGGTATTGTTTGTTCCTCGACTTCATCTTCACCATCACTGTCGTGTTGCTCATTAGCTGTAATGTTCTGTACAATATTTTCATCGGTGGGTTCTTCAGCTGTGAGGAGGGCGCTGTCAATGTCAACATAATCGTCCCACATCTCCAGTGCTACTAATGAATCTGAATGTAAGTTTCGCACCCACAAAGACACAGGAATGTTATCTTCATCATCAAATTCATTTTCTGCTGTAACTTCAATAGGTAAACTGTCATAGTTTTTAATTAATCCTGCATGTTTGAAACAGTTGTGAATTGTACTTTGTGGCATTTTATTCCAGGCATCATAAACCATAAGAATTGCATCAAGCACTGTTATTTTTGTAGTAGAGTTGTTTTCATTAGAATCAACGCCATTAATCATTTTAAGCACAAGATTCTTTCTAAAATCGCTCTTGAGTGACCGTATTATTCCTTGGTTCATTGGCTGTAAGACTGATGTTGTACTCGGTGGAAGGAACACCAGTGTTATAGACTTTAAATCAGTAACTTTTGGGTGCGCCGGGCAATCATCAACCAGCAATAAAATCTTTTTCTTCTTCTTCACCAAATTGAGATCCCAATCTCGAAGCCATTTAACAAAAAGTTTTGATGTCATCCAAGCTTTACAGTTGTTCGCATAATCAACAGGCCACGATTTAACACTGCTAAAATAACTTGGTTTTTGAGATTTTCCAATAATAAGTAATTTTTTTTTCTCTTTGCCACTCAGATTCACTGCTACCATGATGGTTATTCGATCTTCTGACATCTCACCACCACTACAATTCTCACCTTTAAATTGTGAAGTTCTGTCCGGCATTAATTTGTAAAACAAACCAGTTTCACCAGCATTGAAAATGTCATCATCAGAAAACTGTCCTCGTAGATTTGGCCACACAGTCGTCAACCAGTTTGTTGTAGAACTTTGATCAATGGAAGAGGATTCACTGACATTTTTTCCCGCTACAATGTTATGTCGAACTTTGAAGCGACTTATCCAGCTCACAGAGCAATTGAAGTTAAGGATACCAAAACGTGAAGCAAAAAGGTTTGCCTTTTCCTGTAACACAGGACCAGTAATAGGTATTCCTTTCTTTCTCGTGATTTTAAACCACTGAAGTAAAGCTTGATCAACATTGTCCAGTCGTGATTTTCGAATTCTCTTTTGTTTCAAAACATTTGAATTGAGTGATTCTAGAATCTGTTTCTTGTTTTTAAAAATCGTTGATATTGTCGAATGACCAACCCCAAATTCCTTTGCGAGAGACGAGTTTGATTCTCCATTTTCTAGCCTGCATATAATTGCACCTTTATCTTCAATAGTAAATGCTTTACGACGTTGAAATTTCATTTGTATACAAATCACTAACAATGCGTAACCTTGAACTGTCAACTTTACTCGCCCGACCGCCACAGGTTACTCAGTGGGTACGTTGCACTAAACATCCGCAACGATCGTAACGCCCTCTATATCGTTCCACCTAAAGGTGCGGCCACATGCAGTCGCTCGTTTGCAGCGATAAACCTGATAAACTCCTCCTCGATAAACCTCTCGTGACCCCATTTTGAATGCGATTTTGAATTTTCCGCGACTCAAAAAAAGTATCGTCAAGTCGCCGCATGCGGGAATGATTATGGTCTTGGAAGCTGAATTCTTAATCTCATTTAGTAACAGTCGTGGCAGTGTGGTACAAATAAAAGAAATTGCAGTGAATGAAAAATAAAATGTGTTTGCCGAAATTGAAGGTTTTTTTTCCAACGATAAAGCTTAACATTTTCAATAAGATTGGATTTGGAGTCTTTGTATTTTTTATTTCAACTCCAAATTTTGTTACTTTTACGGTCATCCCGTAAAATCCATATCGAAAATACACACTGAAACATAGATGCACAGAAAAACCAGAAAAAGAGACGAGCGCTGGACTTTGACGATTAACTTTTTTCATCGTTTTTATATAAACGCAACCATAAATTTACGGGAATCCATGTTGAATTAAAGTTTACCTACTTCAATCTGTGCGAAATATTTACTCTCACAGCAAGTTTTCACCGTACGGCCATATTGCGAGCATACAGACTAATACAGCATCCGAAAAAATCGAAGTTCGTGTCGTGATCCCTCCTCTCTCGTATTAAATAGTATGTGTCAGTCGAGTTTCAGTAGTAGCCTAGCAGTACTCCGAAGGAAATCGTACCGATTAACAGCAGGGCTACTACGAAACTCGAAGTTCGTGTCATGCGGTCCCTCTGACACTTAGACTATTTAATACGAGAGCGAGAGGGACGGTACAATACTTCGAGTTTTAGCCCTGCTGAGGGACCGCAGGACACGAACTTCGAGTTTCGTAGTAGCCCTGCTACGCTCAAAACGTGCGGCCTTTTTTCGTTAGTGGAACGGCAATTTCAGCGGTCGTGGGCGTAGGCGTTGCGGCCGTTAAGTGGAACGTGTCCAGTGTCTCGAACTCTCTCTATCAAAACTATGGTGTTGCTGGTCTAAAAATACAGTAAATGGTAGAATATTACGGTAGAAGAAAAAAAATCGCCTATTCCCGGGTGCGGTTGGTGTACGACCCAATGTTTGTCGACCTGAAATGAACTGCGCGATTTGATAATTGAAACCCTTAGGCCTTATGGCAATTACATGAGGGTTTGAACGTCGAGCAATTTTTATCGTGGATCAACGCGGGTCGTACTTTTTAACCGCACGTCATGATAAAATTGTAATATTTAACTAAATCAAGTGTTGCCATTATAGAAAATGACACTGATGAAGTTACGGTAGAATGTGGCACTAATAACATGTCTATGGTAGGTGGTAGATCTAGAAAAATATGGTAGGTCTACCGTAATTACGGCGTGGTTGAAGACACTGTGGGACTACTCCGAAGTTCGAATCGCACCGTACCGAACGACATCAACTTCGAATTTCGTAGTAGCCCTGCTGGTCACTGGAAATCAAGAAGGCAAAAACGAGCCACGCGACATGCGCGCGCCGAACGTTGTCGCGGGGAAAGGGATGGGGAAGGTCACGCACGACCGCCAATACAAAAATGATTCTCTCCTTAGTTCCTGTTTGTTCTAATTACTATTTTTTTTTTATAAAATGACGTGATTGACCCCTATCTCACCTGACATTAAGTGCAGATGAGGCCAAAGGTGTATCTCACTGGTTCAGTAACAGCCTATTCGCTCTAACCTTGAAGAGCCCTAAATAACAAACGAAAACAACACTAAACTAAATCGACATGACGCTAGCTCTGAATCTATAGACATAGCCAAAGAAAAAAAAGGTGCTAAAAATCTTGTGGATACTAGCTTTTGCCTGCGGCTTTGCTTGCGCAGAATTAATATGTAGTTTAATTTTTTGAATCCCACAGGAACCATACATTATTTCGAGAAAAAAGTAGTTTATATGTTAATTCAGGGTATAAATTACCTGTATGCCAAATTTCATGCAGATTCTCTCAATAGTTTTTGCGTGAAAGAGTAACAAACATCCATCCATACAAACTTTCGCATTTTACAAAATTAGTAGTCTTAATACACCGATTCTACTGTAGTTGCCTTATTTATATGCCCAAGTTCCCTGACTAGATGCTGTTAATATGGTATTATTACTCATCCAGATTATTACTACTATTACAAACAATTAACTGGAATTAGTAATCCATATTATCCTCCTAAGGCCCATGTCAAATTTTGTTCTGTGAACTTTAAACTTTATGACACTTACAAGTGAGTTTGAAGTCACATTGCAATAAGATAAGGCCTATATGTATAAGACACTGGGCTATAGGTTATAAGTTGAGTCATTTTGATATGTTTATAAGACTGAGAATCAAAATACCCATTTTACTAAATGAACAGAATAACACTTTACACAAGCCTATTCTTAACTATGTGCAAGTACCAAATAAACGTTTCATCTGTCTATCTAGATCTGGCAAATAAAATGGAAATCTGGGATTTTACTATTTACTAAAATCCTATAGGAAATCCTGAATTTATGTTGTCTTCATTATGTTTTAAGAACACCTATGTAAAATTTTGAATACCTAGTGGTAGAGATTTTGGAATACATGCATATATCCCAATCTCAGGAAATAATGGCGTAAACCCTGTATTTCCAGGAGTTGATTTAAATCCATCCAACATCCAAAAAAACGTTGGAGTAACAAACGCACATAAACACACAAACCTTTGCATTTGTAATATTAGTAGGATTAGTAAGATGAATAGAAAATGCGAACATTAAAATTCAGTACGTAATTGGACACTACTTACAATTTTAACCACAAAAGGATAGTTGGACCCTTTTGGCGTACTCTCATGGTCGCAGGCTGAATAGATCTCTCCAAAACCCCCGACGCCTATGGAAGGTCCGATGCGCCATTTCTTTTTCATCGTAGTATCGTGTATCACCTCACCAGTGGCGATAGGAGCAGGCATTTTGTACCCATTAGCCTTTTTCTTCGGCGCAACCGCTTTTTTACCTCTCCCGGTCATTTTGTAGTTAGACTCAAACAATTACAGGGTTTAAAACGCGAACAGAAATATTATAATTATATTACATAATTTAAATCATTTTGTCTTAAAGACTACACGAATAAAATCAGAAATTAACGCAACCAAAATAGCGTCGTTTTCGTTTGTTGACTTGACTTGACTTCAGATGTCATGTCATGCATGTCGCATGTCAGATAGTCAGTTAACCGCCATTTTGCTGGTTAAGGATGTACAAAATAACCGGTTTTTAGTAGTTAGTATCGGTTCATTATCGTTAGACAGGAAAATGGTGGCATACATTAAAAAAAAAATCTATTTAGTCTATTTTTTATTTTTATGTACAGGAAGTACCCTATTATTAATTTATCGGCATGATTAAACAAGTACTGGTTAAATTACAGTGTTCTATATTATAGTACTGTGCTGAGAACTAGAATTTTTCGTAATGGCTACGGAACCCTATCCTGGGCGTGTAAATCTGTTTAAAAAAAATATACCTCGTTGAGTTTCTTGCCGGAATCTTCACAACAGAGGTTTTTCTGAACCGGTGGTAGATTTTTTTTGACATTCATAAGTGCTTGTTTTAGCCTAAATTGAATAAAGATATTTTGACTTAGAATTTGAGTACGACACGCTCTTGGGCGATTTTTTTCTTGAACGATTTTGAAATATCATTGCTACATATTCGGATCACAATGAACTAAACTTTGTAGGTACTTTTCCTATTTTTTCCGGTACGCTTACGCTTGCTTGCGCGTAGCAGAGAAGCTAAAAAAAATTAACTTCGTTATGATGTGCAACATCTGGATCATCATCAATAATCATCATCATCATTATTATGAATCAATCATCTCGGCCTATAAACGTCCTAATGCAGCAGGGCTACTACAAATTTGAAAATTGAAGTTCGTGTCGTTCGGTCCCTCTGACACATATTATTTAATACTAGAGAGAGGGTCGGTACGATACGAACTTCGATTTTCAATCTTCGGAGTTGGCCCTCTGGGCACAGGCCTACTGTCAGAAACGCCTGTGAATGAGTGAGTGAGTGAATTATATTGGAATTTTGTTATTTTCACCATTGTTTGTTTTGCTCATCTTAATAATGTATTAGTATCCTATTAATTCTTGTAATTTTAGCGCGGTTGGGGGGAGGTAAGAAATAAATGCAAGTCAACGAAAAAATATAGTTTTATTAATAAAATCTTCAGACAAAAATCAACACGCATTTCTTTACATAGCTTTTTACAAAATTCTCACTAGCCTTAATTAAACTAAAATAATAAATAACGTTAATAATAGTTAAAATATAAATGTCTTAGTTAAAAATTATAAGAATACGTAGTTACTTCCCTGTTATGGGTATTGACTTGAACAAAAATAAATAAAAAAGAAGCTTTAAATATACATAACAAACATGCAAAATGACCATATATTATTTGCTTCTACTACTAAAAATAAAAATCTTAAGGTGGGTTCCCACTCGACATAACAGATGCCAAATTTCGTAATATTTTTAATTTATTTTGTACACAGCTTCAAATCCCTTGAGTTCCATTGCATCTGAAAAAAAAAGGATATAAATGGCGGGGGCATGCATGTCCACTGCGTTACCTACTTTATAGATAATAATGATTACTTTTTATACGGAGTGATAATTTTAAAAGTAAGCTTAATTGTGTGCCTATTGCCTATTTAAATGTTTAATGATAAAACCTAGCACTTTACCGGTTTTGTAAAAAAATATTTGAAGAGCACATTACAAAAAATTACTGGTCAACGAAAAGTAGAATGACCCAAATTACAAATCATATTTGCTAACTGCCGATTCCTACGCCAGATGGCTCTTACATCAAAATAAATCTTCCTCGTCTTCATACGCGGACATCATATACCAGTCTCTGGCCACGTCTTCATAAATCACTCTTTTCACTTCTTCTCCATACTGGGGGTGAAGAATACGGGGGGAGCGGGCACGGAACTCCAGCGGGACGTCATAGCACTTGCAGACACAGCAAGCCGGGAACTTAAACCAGTCAGCGAAGATGCCGCGGCACTCGTTGCGAGGGTCGTACGCCAGAAGCCGGTGGAGACGGTACTGTTGCTCGCATCTGGAAGTAGAGAATAGCGGAGGGGTTGAGAGATTTACCCGACAAACTCGGTTTTGGATGAAAGTCGTCCAGTCGGTAATGATGTTGGATTAAAACAAAGGCAGAACTTGCTGAGTCCGGCATAATTTGTTTGTTTCGCCATTTTTATTTGATGGATGGATGACACCTCTAACACTATAAGCTTAGAAATAAGATGACGTAATCAACGAGATAACAAACTTTTTTAAATTTACTTTTTTCTACAAAAGCTATAAAATATCTTCTGAATACTTATCATACCAAAAATATTTAGGCACCAACCTGCAGCCTTCCCTACAGTACATCTGCTTCTTCTCATGCACACAAGTCTCCATGTGAATGTATTGTTCAAAGGGGTACATGTTAAGCAGAGCCAAGATCTCGCCGCGAGTGCTGTTGGCCCAGAACGGCGCCGCCATCTCCTCCTTAGACTCGCAGGCGTTTCTGAAATATTGTTGATACTGTCATTAATCAGCATTTAAATACCTTTTTTAGAGTACAGGCGAAATAATCCTCCTTCGGGCAGTCGGGTAAAAATAAGGCGAGGAGCCAATGAGGAAACAAAGGAGGAAGAGAAAACGTAGTTATTTTTTATGCGAATAATACTTTAGAGCTGTCAAAACTACTCAGAAAACTAAGAGCTGTGATGGTTTTACAATATTAATAATTATTAATTACATGAGAATTGTAATTTTTATCATCATCATCATCAGCCTCTACTACAGTCTAGTGCTGGACATATATCTCCTAGTGAGCACCTTGGCGCTCTGTCCTCGGCTCGACGAATTCTTATAAATTTTATTAATAAAAAAAAAATTTTCATAATAATACTAGTATCGTTTTAAAACCTACGAGTATGTCAACGTCAACCATGTTTTATTTGAAATATAATCATTTTTATTAATTTATAATTTATGTATGACTAGTTTCATGTTCTTTTGCTTTATAATATAAATATTATGTTATTATTACGCAAAAGTTAAACTTCCGTTAAATTTACATAAAACTTACGCTCCTCGTAACTTTATAACAGCGGGTCGTATCGCCTCCTGATGCTGCGTCGGTTTGGGGTGGAACTCTTCCTTCTTCTCGTTAACGTTGGTGTCAATCCTGTCATTCTTTACCTTCTCGTGTTCTGAAAACAGAAGTGTTGGAGGTAAAGTGGAAGTGTCTGCATTCATCGGTATCCAAGCATCTTTTCCACTTTCTGTAGTAAGATCATCGTAATCCATATCAACGGTTGTAGTTTCTGTTGAATTGATAATGTTTTCTGTTGTTGTTGTAACGTTATTTTCTAATGTTTCATTCTTGGTGTCTAGAGTGACGGGTTCACTCTTTACACTACCAAAATTCGGGTAAATGCTATTCGTTTCTATACTTTGTTTAATAACAGCTTCAAGCGTAATGACATCCGGGTCCAAATTGTTGACTTCAATATTAGCAATACTTTCAAGCTTAGTTTTGTAAGATATCCCTTTGTCTTCATACACAGTCTCATTATTCGTGATTTCAGTTACGTTTTTATTTCCAGTCTTATTAATTTTGGTGTTATTACCGTCGTACTCTAAGGGTTTTACTCTTAAAGTATCATTATCAGGTTTCTTATTGGAATTTGATTGGATGGGTCTGAAGTGAGGTTTTACTTTCATGGCACGTCCATGGCTTTTCTTTTGCGAGTACATCATTTTTGTTTTGGTTATGTCTTCAGCAAAGTCTTCAGTCTTTTTATTGACTTCATCATCTTCATCGTCTTGTATAAAATTTTCTAGTTCTGCTTTCAGGACAGAGATGTGACGCTCCTCTCCGTACATTCGTTTCATAAGACCCTGAAATTTATCAAAAGTAAATATAAGTAAATGTTATTACATTAAAAACATACACAAATACTTATAAATTCACTGCTTGGAAGTGTACTTTTTGTACTTTTTTCATTTTTGAAAGGTATAATTTCTAGAGCTACAGAACCGACACCCAGTTCCCTTAGTCGCCTTTACACTACATATGAACAAACATAGAAGCTACAGTATTGCAGATTAACATAAACTACTGTTTTATTCCAGGAATCTGCACGGGAGCGTGACACACAAAGTTATAAGCTATTTGTGGCAGTGTGCCACACGATACTCATCATTCAAGACTATCTTTTTGTATTTTTTTGTCGAATTTTTTGGACTAAGGTTCCGACGGCTTGAATCATGAACTTTTTTCAATTTTGTCAATATAAGGGTTAATGATTAGTGTTTTGATAATGATAATTGTCAGGGTTACCTGGTTCTCCCTAACGAATCTCCGGATGGCATGCCACGGGTAGCTGTCCCCGGGGCTGGTGCAGTAGCTCTGCTTGCTGAGGTCGCAGGGCGCGGCGGCGCGTGTGCGCCCCGCCCGCTGCGGCCGCGCGCACGACGACGCGTAGTCGTAGCCAGCGGACAAGTGAGGCACCTACTTAAATGTGGGAATTAGTATAGTGTTATTCAAAAGTAAGGACTAGTGGTTTGACTAATACTTATCTTCTCAACAGAGAATCGTGATTTTTAAATGAAACCTATCGTGAGACAGAGTAACAATTATTAACATAGATGCACGAGCCACTCACGTATTAATGGTTTAGATATATCGACATGTTTCGAATCAATCTGTATTTCCTTTTCAGGGTGAACTTGAATGGAACCTGTGAACCATGTTAGTTTACGATCGGCTTTCTATTTGAGCTCACCTTGAAAAGAAACCACGGATTGCATACTTCGCCTATAAAAAAATGAGCGAGCCTCATGGCGAAGGAAAACAATATGAGGAAACATGCACATGATGATGACTACGTTTATTTAACATAGGTATGTTTTTGTACAGTGGATATCAACTTTTTACACGACAGCTCCAAGAAAAAAAGGTTTATTATTCATTTAGCGGTGAATATGTTATTAAAACACAAATATATTAAATATTTATCGGATTTCCCTGTTTGATTTGTGTTAGTATGTACCTAGTCGATAAATAAATTAAAATAAGATGAAAATATAAGATAGCAAAAAACCGGTTCTCCCTGGTTACAAACCGATATTGAAATCTGTCTGTGCATCACTAAAGTTTTTAACCCCTTTTTTTTCTTAAAGTATTCCAGAGTTTCCAGTCCAGACCTAGGTGGTATAGCGTCGCTAGAACTAACAAATTTAGCGACCAAAAAAAAGTTTTGACGACATAAATGGTTTAGCGATTTATCTGGCGACTTTTGGAATACAAATTTGAACAGTTCTACGATACATTTTTTGTCAACTCGACGACGACGAGAATTATACAGTGCCAAGAGATCTATATGGAAAGCGAAAACCGCGCTAGCGCACCAAATTCAAACTTTATTTAATTAAAGCTCCATTCGTTTATGCTCTAGCTTTAGCAATTAAAAAAAACATATCCATTTCAGTGAATTCGGAAATCTTCTAACTTAAGTTTTTTTTTCGTATCCCAACCATTCAGACCACCAGTGGCCTCTTGTGTCTTTCCCAGACAAAATCCTGAGTCCGCTCGCTCCTGGTTGAATTAATTTTAGCGACTTTTGATTTTGAGTTTAGCAACTCGAGTTTCTAGGAGTTGGCAACACTGCACTGGGTATGGGTGCCTTCAAGAGTAAAGTGATAAATCTAGTTCTAGGCTTCTAGCTCCATTATCTGTCTGTAAAACTCAAATCACTTGCAGTAAGTACCTATTTAGAAAGAGCAATCAGCCGTCTACATTTCAACATCCTGTATTCGCAATTAAAGTCCGAAAATCGATTTCACTAGCAATTGGCTGAACAGCCGGTTCGACCGGAGCGGCATCTGTTTGTTTTGGTAGCACCTACCATGAGATAAAGATCCCATCGAAATCATAAAAGTGAAAATTGGAGCCAAGTTCATTATAATTCTGTACATAATTATGAACAAGCAGAGCTTAGTATTCAAAATAGGATAAATTATAGCTCAAAATTGGGCTTGGCTTATTTTTGCCAACAAACCAAATGTTCGAATATTTTGACCTTATCTGTACCACAGAATAGATAATAGTACAAACCTTACCAATATAACGTAAAAACAGTAACTTGTGTAGGTATATCACAATGGTGACGATAAGTTGACTAGCCAAATTTATGATAACTTGCATTGTAGGTATACTTACTCTTATGTAAGCTTCTGATAAATCTGAAGTTTTATTATTGGTACTTAAATATGAATCGAGTTTCACGTGTTTAGATCAAATATTGAGTACCTACCTAATTCATGCGTCAAAAGAACCCAGCGCCAAATAATTCCTAATACCTACCTAAAGCTAGTGCTGGATGGTGCTGGTTTACACAATGCCAGTAAAACCTTTCCATTAGTAGTACAACTCAAAAAATCATTGTTTTATTTTTTAGTTGCGAAGGCTTAGGGTGTGAGTTAATTATTAGGGATGCGGTAACCGTAACCTAGTTTGTTACTTTTGGTTTTACTTAACACAATTTCAATATTAGATATATGTAGTATTATTATAATAATAAAAAATAATAAATTCATTTATTTGTATTTATTATGTATATAGTTAAGTAGATATGTATTTTGAAATTTATGAATTGTTAATTGTTCGTATATAGCATGCTGCATGCGAAACTGTGGCTATATTGTGTGATGCCTTATGGCGCAACATAGCGTTACTTACTGCAAATTACCTATTACTTATATCCACCTGATTTCACCTATGTTTGACAAATAAACGTATTTGTATTTGTACGTCGCCACTAAGTGGCGACACTTGCCAGTTCCACTTTCTTTGAACTTGGCCGTACACACTACCGCGTGTCTAGATCGTTGACATCACTCGAGATCTTGAGATGAGAATCGCCTGCGGATGTGGGTCATTGTGCCACAACTCGAAAACTTGCTTTAAGGTAACAAGTTACGACTTCTTTTTAATGGCGGATTCTAATATGGTGTAGGTATTTTTGGACTTATGCAGTTTTTCGCACGCGTGGGATTACATTTGGTTTCACCCGACTACCTACCCGAAGGATGGTTATGTTTTAACTAGACCACGTGTCCGTTTGCAAAAAAACTTTTATCACAATACAAGTAACATATTACTTGTATTGTGCTTTTATCGCTATCTCGCGGGAATTATGCAATTTCCGGGATAAAAACAATCCTCCAGGTCTCAAACTATCTTCATACCAAATTTCATTCAAATTGGTTCAGCGGTAAGATGTAACAGATAGAAGGACATAACTTTCGCATTTTAAGTAAGTAAGTATAATATTAGTAAGGATAAAGATGTAGTAAGTATATTTATTTCTAGGTAAAAAAAGTTTTTAGTAAAAATTTAATTTTTAATAGGTACTGTTTTTTTTCTGGCTGTACTTTTATTTGTCACCCAAACTACATTTGCATACCAAATTTCAAGTCGATGCATTAACTTGAAGACTTCCGTCCTGCGGAGACGATCCTGGCTGGACTACCAGGATGTGATTACCAGATTATTGTATTGTTACGACATTTACATACTAATTTTCAAGTCAATCCAACTACTGGAGGTTGGTCTAATTTAACTCGCAAGATTTGATTACAGACAGACAGACAACGGGACAGGTGAAACTAAATAAAAGCTTGTCAAAAACAGATCAAACACCTGACTGCCTTAAAAATAACTATAATAAGAACTAAAAAGGACAAACCAGTTCAGTATTTAGTCTACTTTATTAGTGGGGACTTATATTATAGGTAGTTGTCAATTTTTGAGCTGGCTGATCACGCTTTTGAATGGGTCCCCACTGTTGAAGTTAGGAGAGTTATAGAAACCATCAATCAACTCATCGTTTAGAACATATTAAGTTGTATGCGATATCACGTTAATGGTTAACGTTTGATAAATCATTTAAATCGGGGGCGCTCGTGGGAAACTCGGACCCCACCTGTCGGGCGGTGTGGGACAAGTTGGGGGATATAGCGGGTAAGATTTTACCTAGATATCAAGTTTAGCGACTCCACGTGGTTTAACCATGTCAATGCAAAATTACAGTTCCCTGGGACTACTTAACGGAATAACAATGTAAGCGAATGAACTAATAATTAAAGTAATTGTTTTAGTTCATTGATATAGACCTCCGCAAAGTAACGCCTGATTTAATAAATTAATGTCAGCTACCTAAGTCGCGGATGGACTGACGACCAGACAGACGGATGGACATCGTGACAACTATAAGGCCTAGCGCACATATACAACTCTTGTATCAACTAAACTGTTAAGTCAATGTAATTTTTTTAGTATTTTTTAGTTTAGGCTAGCGCGTACGTACAATCAGCAGCAGAAGTAGTTAAACAGTGGTGGTGCTTAAAATTATCTAAACTCACTCTTATTACTCTCTTATCTCTTAGATCATTTTTGAGCACCGTAACCGCTCATCCAGTTTTGCTGCTGGCTGTAATACTTTTTCATCCTCTAAACTGTTTAGTTCGTTTATCCCTATCCCACGGGAACTATGCAATTTTCTGGGATCCAAACCCGGGACTCAAACTATCTGTATACCAAAGTTCATCTAAATCGATTAAGCGGTTTAAACGTGAAGAGGTAATAAACACACTTACAAACTTTCGCATGTATATTGTATGTGTATTGTACCATCAACCAAATAAGTGGTCTATCAATTTTTAAACAAATTCCTATAAAATGAATATGTCGCTAAAGTCGAACTTTCAAGTTGACAGACACGTCTAGTGGCATTATTGTTTTGTGACATGCAAACGATGATCAACTCTAGGGTGGTAGACCACATATTTGGCTGATGGCACCTATTGTATTGTGAAACTCTTTTTTATTGTACCTAAAAATACATGAAATTAACGGAAAAAAGGATAATAACAATTATAATATTAGTGGGACGAGCTCGCTCCCGCTTACATCTTGCACCGTATGATAGAGCGATCGAAAGTAAGCGCCTACGACCCGATGATTGAGGCATAATGACATCCTCGTTTCACTGCCGCTTTCAACTGCGCCCGCGCACGGAGTGCGATTAAGCTGGACCAATACTTTCACTGTCTATAAGGCTTAATTGTGATAATTGTGAAACCGGACTTAATTCTTAATGATAAGACGAAGGTATGTATGTATGTATGTATGTATGTAAATTCTTTATTGTTCAAAAGAAAATAAACAAAACACAATTGACAAACTTTGAGATACTTGTACAAAGGCGGACTTATCCCTTTAAGGGATCTCTACCAGTCAACCTTTGAGTAGATGAGAGGAGTAATCAGTTAGGGTCCGACAAAGAGTGAGTTTAAAAGAAAAAAAAATGTGGAAGCTACTATACAGTCTTTTAAATAATATAATACATAAACTACAATTAAATAAATCAATAAACAAAAAATAAGGTATAGGTAATGAAGAGAAAAAAAATGTTTAGTTTTTAATACAAAGTTGTTTTCGCTGATACTGCTGCTTGTAAACAACATTTCAAGTTAATTCGACTAATGCGAGTTAAAATGCTAAGTGAGTTGAATTTGATTTCGAACTTGGTGTCATCCATCCCACCGAGGTATAGCTAGTGCAGCAAAACTAAAAGCCCAAGAGCACTTAAGGTGCCCGTAGACCCTAGTCAGGCTGACATAAATTAAACAACGTAGAATTTAGTTTTAGATATATTATTTATTAAACTTTAAACCGCACAAAAAAAAGGAAAAAAATCACAAACAATAAAATTATTATGAAAAATTAACCAAACGTCATATAAAAAATAAACGCAGTCAAGGAACACGTGTTGCGAGGCGGAACGGTAAGGATATGATCACTGTAACAGGAATTTAGAATTTACTAAGTTAAAGCCAAACAAATTTACTAACCGAATAAGTCCTAACACATAGGAGCGCTTATGCGAAGCCTCAACTAGAATTTTGAAAAACTAAACCCAAGTATTAATACGCAAGGCATTCAAAAATAAGGAGCAAAAAGCACCCTACCCAGTAAATCCTAACTGTAGAGACCTAGTTGATGTGCCTAGATGCATGCATATACGCAGAAACTAGCCTACAGCTTGGGGGAAAGTAACATTACTCACACTGAAGTAAATTCAGAGCCTGATGCCTGAGTAGAAAAACCGCAATGCTATGGTAGCAACTCACTCGTATCTCGTATCCTCCGCGGTCAGGCGGACGGAAAACCCAGTAGGTAGTTGACGCCTGAATCAGGTAGGCCGGGGTAAAGGTTGGACTGGAAAGATATTTATAAATTAGCCCACAACAAAGCAAAATAACCTAACTTACACGACCCTAGGCAACAACGAAATAAAAACTTACCCGATGAAAAATCGGCAATACTGATAAAGTGCTCTTTAGCACGGGCGAGAAGGAAATACGGCGAATATTTGAAGGTAAACGGTTGTGGCACCAAGTAGCGGCACTTTCACACAACGACTCCACAAAGGCACTGGTAATATGGCACAAAAACCAAGACTGATCACAGGATATTATTAAAATAAAAAAATCACTTCAATACAGCTAGCGATGTAAGCTCCGCACTCAGCAACAAATGTTCAAGGAATGACTCCAAAACAAAAACACCAAAAGAACAACCAAAACACAGAATTTAAATTTCAAAATTCAAACATCTTGACTTGTCTACAACGTTTACCTGTTAGCTCTGATGTTAATTTGGAAATGTTTTGTAGTGAAATAGTTTCATTCCCCAAGCGTTTTTTTTTTTCAGTAGTTTATAATAAACATTATTTACAATGATCCGTTGTTGACTACGAATCGTTTTGGGCATTTTTGTTATTGTTCAAAGAAACCGCCACAGTGACACTGACAATCATTAAAATTATTGCCAGAATAAGAAATTAGTTCCAATGAAATTCCGCAACATGGCGAGTAGTCATATATTTTTGGCCAGGCTTTACCTCCATTTATAATGCCGTGGTGGCCAAGTTCGACTTTTTCGAAATTCATTGATCCTGTACGAAGTGCAAAATTCGAATGTCGTATCTTGCAGTCCTGCTGATGCTTAATACGAGAGTGAGAGGGACGGTACGATACGAACTTCGTTTTTCGAATTTCACAGTAGCCCCCCAGGTTCGCTTGGCAACGCACACCCTCTCATCTTGAGAGGAGGCCTAGTACTGCAAAGTGGAACGTATATGGGCCGAGATAATGAAATACGTTTACAAATTCCCGCTGCATCAAAATAAAAACTATTCTCATTATAAAGCTAAAACTTCTCGGAACTAGATTGTAATTTATTTAGAAGTAGGTCTTGATTTTGCTACGTTTTATATTATGGTATTGATGGACTTCCACTCTTGTTAGCAATACAACGGCGAATGGACCGTGGTAGGTACATCATTAAACTATAACAACGGCCCGTGTGGTTAGTAGAATAGGTTTAGTAATTAGGTTTTTTACAAGGTTTAGTTAGCTCGCAATGTGTTTGTATATGTACCTATGTTAACTCTTTATTGTACAAAAGGAATAATTACTTGTAGAGGCCGGGAAGTAGGGGGTTGCCGGCCAAGCATCCATAGTATCCATAGTACAAGCTTTGCTTAGTTTGGGACTAGGTCAAATTGGTGTCAGGTGTCCCATGATATTTCTTTATTTATTATAAAAGCTTATATATACCTAGTTATAATAATCGAAGTTTTAACATCATCCCAGCCTACGCTGGGCATAGTCCCCTCTTACAATGAGAGGGTTTGTACGTAAAACTGGAATCAACTTATAAAGAAATATGTAAGTAGTTTCGCACATGAATTTGGAATAACTAGAGTTGCGAGCGCTTTGAATCCACGATATGATATGACATTTATTGTTACTGCAGGGCTACTACGAAACTCGTAACTCGAAGTTCGTGTCGTGCGGTCCCTCTCGCTCTCGTATTAAATAGTATAAGTGTCAGAGGGACCGCACGACACGAACTTCGAGTTTCGTAGTAGCCCTGCTGCTTCATTCATGCATCAAAGAAGTCGTAGGGATACGTGATTGGGAGGGCTGATCTCCCGTCATCTTCCACTTGTCAGGTGTTATAAACACGTCTGTCCTTCTGTACCATTGCGCATGGTAAACAATCAGAATCGCCCACTGTAGCACCACGCATCTCAGCCAACAATGCTTTCTCTTCCAAAAAGATGTTTACGATATGTCGACGTGTGGGCATGCGTTACCGTTGCGGCACTTGCGGAAAAACATAAATGTATTCTTTAGGTTCTGTACCGCAAACGGAAACAACTGACTTAAATAACCTAACCAAAAGTTGGAAAACCCCCGACTTTGTCACTTCAAAGTTCAATATCTCAAAAACGGCTGAACAGATTTTGATAAAACATGTCTAAGAACCTTTGCTAGGAAACCTGCTTTCAAATAAAAAACCGCATTCAAATCGGTCCACAAGTTTAAGAGCTACGGTGCCACAGACAGACACACATAGCGGTCAAACTTACAACACCCCTCTTTTTGCGCCGGGGGTTAAAAACATAACCCTCTTTCGAGCAGTCGGGTTAAAGGTTGAACAAACTCCAACACAGTCATTTTAAATTTCAATATTTCAAAAACCGCTGAACCGAATTTAATTAAACTAGCTAAAAACCACCGCAAGGAGTTTCACGTAGAAAAACCGCATTGAAATAGATCCATAGACAGACCGATAGGCAGACAGACAGTCAAAATTATAACACATCTCAATATTTTAGACTATCGCGGTTTTTACTATTTTTGTTAATTAAATTCGGGTCTTGTTCCGCGTACCACGTTTTAGATCGCCTCGAACTGTGCCGAAATATCGAGCTGCTCTAAAATCAAGGTGCGCGGAACAGAACCCGAAATTTAATTCATAAAATTATAACACATCAATTTTACGTCGTTAAATAAGAATAAAATAAATACACTAGCAATAAGCTCTACCCAGGGACCCAAGAATTCAACTGGCACCTGTTATTTCAAAACGCCAAATTACCATCATAAATGGAATCATTTTTTGTCGAACACAAAACCAAAACAATCTCGGTACACGACTAAACAGAAAAAAACCTAAGTGCATTAGCGAAACCAAATCCAAAAAGACAGAAAGCGCTCACGAAAGTTCCATATCATTAGGAGACAAGTATGCAAGTGAAAGTGACCGATGTTGGGGGCTGCTGACGTCACAGATTGCCATCAGATCATGGTGTGTGATGTAAAGGTTAAGCAATGATGAGAAGCTGTGATTATGTTGTTATGATGGTTATCGCAGCATTGAACTTGGAGCCGCGCGAGCGTTTTGAAAGTGGATGCAACGTTACGAAAGGTATTTTTCACGATGCGGAGAGTTATACGTAAGTATCTACTCAACAATCGAGCCTTTTATCGTTTATGCGCATATTTTTTTAAAGTCATAATGGAATGAAGGAGGTGTGTCTCGTAGAACACTAGGTAAAGGTTAGGTTTATTTTAGAACAATTTTACTTAACAAAATTACAGGATGTTGAAAATAGCCTGAATGGCTTCGAGTAAAGTATGCGGCCGTGTCTTTGTTTTTGTTTTGCTCGACTTGGCGGGAGCACTTCCGTGCCCACAGATTATTCTGGATAATTAACACATAATTAATGATTTCAGAGAGAAAAGAGTTATGACAAACACTACATTATGACTTTCAACAATAACTATGCAAGCCGATATGGCCCTCCTTTAAAGCGTAAGTCTAGATTTTGTTGAAATAAGTGAAAACTGTGAAAGTTTAAATCAATGTTTGTGAAAGATTGAAGATTTAATAGCAGCTCGTGATTCAAATTAACATTAAGAACTATTTGAGCAAGTTTCTAATCTTCTTCGACATAACTATTTTATCTTTTTAAAAACTTAAGTGGTAGAGATTTGAAACCACGAAAACATGTTGTTTACCCTTTCTTTTTCGTTTGTTGCATAGGTGAAGAGTGAAATGGAATACCCATACCTACTAAAGGCAAGTAATGTTCCATTCCCTTAAATACTGTACCACAGAATAAGTAATAGTACAATTATCTACCACTTAATGTAAATGTCCTAAAAATCAAGCGGAACATATAGTTTATTTTACAGCTTTACAGAAAGGAAAATTTGGACTTAAAGCACAATCACATCAGCCTCTCATATCACAAAAGCTACAAGTGTTACAATTTATTTTAATGACACTTTTTTGTATGAGAACGACAATACTATAAAGTCGATTTGTAGCTCTTGTAATTTTGTACAGGGGCCTGGTATCGTAGCGATTATATTATAGACTCTACCAGACTCTACCTAAAGTAATATTATTTACGAATGTCATACGTCAAAATTGTCACATGATCGCAAGTGAACATCTATAACACGCATGCCCTAAACCGGGTTACAGCGCGGGCGCAGGTGAAATCTAGCCGAACTTTCGCCGGCGTGACGTAAGCAACTCTTTTGCTACGTTACGGCGGCTTATGTCATATTTTAAGGCGCCCGCCAGGAGAACAACAGTTCCATTAATACAGAAAGCGACAAACAATCAAAATATACACATCACGGGCCAATGGATCGAATGGATGGAGTTTTTGGTTTTAATTGTACCTAGTATCAAACTAGAAGTAGATTGCGGGTACTAATACTTTTCTAGTTTATTCAAATCTATGAAATCATCGGTTTGATTTATAGACTCAAAGTCACCGCCTACTGTCTTCCAACGTTTGTTCACCCACTGGTTTACTGAATATAACTAGAAATGCAACACGTGCTGCCTCACCCACTTTGGTTTACGATGATCACTAAGATTGCTATTTTATATACAATTTCTCGACGAATGGTTAACATCCCAAGACTGTAATAGATAATTTGCATGGTGACATAAATAGTTAGGTGTGTATCTCATTGATTTAGAGAAAGCAGCTGCAGGTATAAATTTTCACTTGGACGATACTAACAGCCATGGTGGCTGGCTTAGTGGTTCGACTTATGACCTCTGAAGCAGAGGTTCCTGGATTCAAATCCGGGCTCGCATCTCTGAGTTTTTGAAATTCATGTGCGGATTTACTGTTGTAATATAGGTACCATGAGCATTACAGTAAAATAATATCGAGAGGAGATCTGTGTTTGTGAAGCAAAATAAATGGGGTGTGTAGAGTTCCCAATCTGCACGGGCCTGAGAGGAGCCTGTGCCCAGCAGTGGGACGTAGGTATAGGTTGGGATGATGATGATAATGATACCGACAGGAAAGTAAAAATAGTTGATACTTAATATTGCTTCGCTACCAAAATATAGCCAACTCTAGGCAATGTGCACAGCTACACAATCTGTATTAAGCCCAGTTTTGACTTGCAAGAAAATTTTGCAGTACATTACGAGATCGTAAAACGAATGAGTTTGAAGCGGTCAATCGAGCGCCGCAATGTAAATAAAATTGTACGATATTTCTTGCAAGGGCTCTCCCTGCGTGATGAAAGGATAATCAGAGAGGAACAAAGTAGAGCTTCAGTCGGCACCCCGAAACCCTGACAATATTTTTTTTAATAACGCACTCATTAAATTGGCTATTCGTACAAATAATTGGCCATCAATGGCGGCAATGGTGGGCGCAGCGGTCAGCTTCTCACGCGGCTATGCCCTAATTTCTTAGGGATATCAATATCACATTGATAGTGCTTGACGACTACTTCTTGTTCACTAGCTTGGTCCTTTTGCACTTATTTATCTCATGTAAGGTTTCGATTATTGTTATCATAATAGAACAGTGATTCTTCATATATTACGTAGTCTCCTTTTTTAAAGGCATGTGTTGGTTATCGCTTTTTGATATGCGTTTTTTTAAGACCCTTGGTTAGGATTGTCTTTTGATGGTTGTGTTTTAGTTAATCGAAAGTAAACAGAGCGTAGACCTATTAAACATCATTCTAAAGGTACAGCATCTTTTGAATCGTACTTAATTGAAGTAAATTTGGTTCATATAGAGACGGATAGTAAAAATTTTAAACCTATTAGGGGACCCTGTTTACAAGAAACATGATGATATGACGTTTTTTTACGCAAGTGAAAGTCCAAGCAGAGCACCCTTGTTACTCCAAAACGTACTTGGCCAGTATTTTTCCACTTCTGCGTTAGTATACATTATAACTTTAGTGTACATATGATGCTCGTTTGGGTTAGGTATATAAAAGCTTGCCGTGATCTTAACAAGAGAAATCACTTACTGTTTGAATGCGGTTGGGAAAACTTTCGCGTTAACCATACCTAGTTTTATCGTCTTGTATGACAGACAACAAAAGCCTTGTTTGACAGGTTCATCGACCTCTAACACATTAACAATATTATTTGTCATAACCCTAATGAGAAAGCATTGTTTGAAAGGTGACATGAGTTTAATGCCAACTTAACTTATTCTAATGAAGATGCATTAACCGTAGTTGTTAAAGGTACATACCATTAACACCGATAAGGGAAGATCACTCAGCGAGTTACAGAAAGTAGACTGTCAATTGAATTCATTAATACTAAAGAAAGTATACCAGTTGCACTGAAAGCCTGAGATGAAACCAAAAATGTTACCGATCCGTAGCATCCGAAAACAAACAAGGAAATCCGATTCGTGGGTTCAGCACCAGCCATTAGCACTTTCAATCGATTAGCACTCACCACAAATAAGCAGACGATTGCGAGTCGCATCGTTTCTATCGGACTTTCACTGTTTCGCGAGGGTGCATGGTGGCGTGCGTTCTCCGCCACGGCTGCCCACCGACTGCCGACTGCGAGGTCCGGAGGCCTGCTGTTCCGTATTTTCTTTGACCACGGTCGACTTTCGTGCTGCTGTCAAGGACTGCACCTGACTATATAATAAGCCCTGAAGGAAAAGTTGCTGGGCTTGTCTCGCGGTACAGATATAATGACTCTCTTTTTGTTCTGGGTTTGATTGGTTGCTTTGAATTGGCAGTTGTGATTTTTGTCTCTTTGGTAATAGCTAAAGTCAACCCATTTCATTACTAGGACCATGAAAACTTGGTAACTTACGTCATTCCATAAAAAATACGAAAAAAGATTTACTATGATTAGATATATGATGGCCTGGGAATCAAATTGGTTGACTACTTAGGTATATGCCTAGATTTTCTATTGTGATCGTGAATTCAATTACAACTGAGTGGAATAGTGGTATCTACTCTTGTTATGGTCTTTCAATATATTTATGTGCCTAACTATAAAGTTTAGATGTGCTTTCGATATCATATTGTTATTTTTGTTAGCTTTATGAGTGTTAAAGTTTTAAGTAACAGAACTATCTATAGCATTCCCAGGGAATATTTGAGATGCTAAGTCCTCAATATCGACATCTCTCCTTTTAGCTTTCCTGGAAACGCAATCAATAAGTATCATCAATTTAATATTACTAAAAGTATCCATTAGAATGTTAGTCTGGAAGTATTTTCCAAATGGCCACAAAATGATACCAGTCCACATACCTGACGGTTAAAGAGCGTCGTAGAGTGTCCAATTATCTTTAATATCAAACCATTTCACGCTAGCGCGGCACATTGCAAATTCTCACGATACAAAAATTAGGTTCCGCTTGCCTGCAAGAAAGAGTGTGCGCGGTTGAGTAGGTCAGTCGAGTAATCGCTTGGCAGCCACCGTCTGCGACCATCCCGCTCTGGCCTGTGGTGCGCTGCGTGCGCCAGAGCGTGACGGCACGATGCGCGTGCGCCGCACCGTTATCCCTCGACGATATCTTGAATGAAGATGGCGTTTTCTCCCGCGCCAAAACAATGCCGGGTGCAACTCGAAAAGGAGAGTCTCCTAATTAAGTTAATTGCGTACGCTAATTAGCGGTCGCAGGTTGATTGTGTAGGTTTAATTGAGCTGGGAATGTGGTTGTAACACTTGGTTAATGGAAGCCCTTTTGTATATTAGTTCGTTGTTTTTAAAATTGGCTTCATGGCAGTTTGGTTTCTTTAGATTGTTTAGGTAGGTATCTGATAATTTTTACATGTGTTGTGAAAGAATTCAGTACATACATAGGTTTTTTTTCTATCATGTAATGTATGTTCTGTTTTAGCCATGCCGAGATCGGTTAAGTGGTATAGGACGTAATAGGACGGACCCATAATATCTTCCCGTGGGTGTCGTAAAAGGCGACTAAGGTCCTTAGTCTAAGGGACATGATGTGAGAGTGGGAAGCAGCAGCAACGCTCTCTATTGCCAACTACGAGCTCCACACTCCAGTTACTGCGGTGAGAAACGCAAAGGGAAGGGGAACCTACTAATTATTTTCCCAAGTAAGTCGTTATGAAGGTTCGTTACAGTTTTTGTATGAAACATCTGTCAGAAACGTTAGGCAATACGGCCTCTGACCATACTGTCAAGTCAAGTGTTAGCGACTTAGATGAGGTGTTTTAATTAGTGATATTCTTTTCGTAGTTGTTTCTGACTCTAAAATTAATAGTTTTTATCAAAATCTCCAGAAAGCTAATTATTCTTTTGAAGTGATCGATGGTTCGGTGATCGTGTCGGGGCAGATATTTGTATGAAAAATACGAATGTTTGTTCTCGGGTCTTGGGTGTTTAATATGTATTTAAGTATGTATCTATCTATATAATTATATTTATCGGTTGCTTAGTACCATAACACAAGCTTGCTAAGCTTACTTTGTAAATTGGTGTGAATTGTCCCCTGATATTTATTTATTTATTTTATTTATATTGCGACGAAATGATTAGTTGTTTTTTTTTAAATAGGTATGTACAAATATTTTAAAACTACCTTCATTCTCATTCCTATCTTTTACTGTATTTTTGTCTACGGATAAAGGTTCTTAATTAACATGTTCTTAAAGGCCTCTCACATAAATTGGCAAATGTTAATGATTTCACTTACGGTTAATTTGCAGAGTAAGTGCTTTTAACTCCTGCACGTGCGTTCTTTGCATTATGCTTTCACTTTTGCAAATAAAGATCGTGATAAAGACAGGGATTTATGTATCGATAGAGTGTGTACAGGCGGGACCTAAAATTGACTATGTAAAAACGAAAAAAACTGGACTGTTTTACTTTAACTATTAACAGATAACGTGATTGATTGACAGAAAATGCACTAAACACGCTGTTATTACATTGGCTGTAGAGTCATGCGTGGATCGTTTTGTGCACCGTTATCGCGCCCACTTCTGTTGCTGACTGTACTTAGAGTTATCGACATTGCCGCGGGATAGAGACCTATTTTTTATTTCTGCATGGGATGATGGGAGCGACACCGCGTGATAAAGCTAGTTAAATATGAATGTAAAATTACGGCGTTATGCATCAATGTCCGTAGATAGTCGAATGAGGAAAAATATTTTATATAAAACTGTATGGATTTTACTCGTTCGCCAGTGGGTACAAAGTTGTATGTAATTTTCCTTCCTTTGCATGCGCCGTAGAAAGTCAAGTCTGACATGACCGGGGATTTGTAAACATTGATTTTATTGCACTTTCTTTTCCAAAACTTTCTCGAGGATAACATTGAGCTGCCACAACTTGCTCACGCAACAATGTCTCTTTATACAGGATTTTAACAAAATTATCTTGAGGGTGGAATGAAACAGCCTACGATAAAAATAACATGTAATAAAATAACAAAGCTTTTGTAATTTACTACTTCTTTGTTATAACATTCCTTAGTTTCTTCCAAAATTCCTCTGAGCTCTGCTCGTGCCAAGAGTGATATATTTTTGTTCTTAAAAGGTACTTCAACGTCGTCGTCAAGTATTTATTATCTATTTCTCCTATTTTTATTAACACTAAGGGATCATAGGATGTCCCGTCTTCTAGAAAAAGTCTATGATACTCAGCCAGCTGAGTTTCCCACCTGCACCAGTGGGATTGTACAAACCTGTTGCTTATTACCAAAATTATGTACCTGCTGTCATTAATACTGGTTACAATTGATTCGGAAATAACCGAACCTATTTCAAAGTCTCTCTCATATACACAAAGTTTCAAATAAGGAGCGGTTTCTTCTAAATGTTGAACCATTTCCATAACGAACTCTCTATCTTCAACGCAGTAGGACACAAACGCGTCATATTTATATGTCTTTTCTACAATACTTTCGTTTTTTGAATTTTTCCCTACGATAGATCTACCAAGCGCCAATTTGGCTAAAAATACCCAATATCTAATATAGATCCGGTATCTGTAAATAATGGTGACTGTCATAACGATCATTATGATAGTAACGAGAGAGGGCGCTGTCCAAACTAGGACCATGATGTTTGAAATCTTTTGATAGACTAGACAGTGTAGCTTTTTAACTGACGAAAGGTATTCAGACACTCTTCGATCTTCCCAAACATCAGGGCTACTGCATTGAAATTTCGAATGAGCAAAATAGTCTTTCAGAATGGATGACCCATTTGTGTCTAGCCACAAGTAAGTCCTGTACATCGTGCTACAGTCACAGACAAAGATGTTTTCCATCAAGTCAACTTCGGCACTCGAATTCCTAGCATCTTCTAAAAGATAATTAATGTCTTGCATCATACTGACGGAGAAATGCGATATCTTATTGTTTGTCAAATATAGCTTCCGCGGGGCAACTCCTGACGTCAGAAATAACGGCTTCCACCAAGATATAAGGAGGTTCTCACTTAAGTCCAGGACTTGTAGCAATTTTAGTGGCTTGATTGTCTCTGCAGTGATGTAGTACAATTGATTGTTCTTCAGATTCAAATGGGTAAGATTGGGCATCATTTCAAAAATATTGTCATTGTCATAAAAATGTTTGATCCCACAGTTTTTCAAAATCAGTATCTTCAACACATTTAGGCCGTTGAATTGCGCGCTAGTCAAGTTCTCGTTAGCAACCAGGGGATTATTTCCCAAATTAAGCATTTCTAGTTGCCTGAGTGGCTTGAAAGTACCATCTCCTATGTAAAATATTGTTCCATTCTCCAAGTTCAATATTGTTAACTTTTCTAATCCTCTAAATGTGTAGTCAAATAGAGTCTTTATTCTGTTATATGACAGATTTAGCACTCTCAATTGTTTGCTTTGACTGAAGGTGTCCCTGTCAATTTCATAATACATCGGGTTAGCAGAGCTACCTTTGTTACAAGATAAGTCCAGCAATAACAGTTGATTAGATAGGTGTGTCTGATGCACTCCCGGTAGATTGTTTCCTCCAAGTAGTAAGACTTTTAGATTTGGAAACTTCGAAGGATCAAACGCATTGGGTCCTATACTTATCGCGTAGACTTTTCTAAGATCCAGTTCTTCGATGTTAACCATACGAGGAAATGCATCGTCGCTGATCATCTCGAACTGATTTTGGGCAAGAATAAGCCTCTTGATAGTTGTCTGAGCAATAATATTTATCAACCTCCATGGCGGCTGTTTTCTGAAACCCATTCCGGACACATCAAGATAAGTCAAGTTAATCTGTTGGTGAATCATCTTTAGCAAAAAATTTCCAATCAGACTTGAATTCAGATCATTTTCTCCAATATGCAGCTCTTTAAGTTTCTGTAATGGTAAGAAGCTATGAGGGTGGATGTACTCCAGACTGCACAAATGTATTTCTAGACGGTTCAGGGTGGTGCCTGTCATTGGAATGAAGGTTTCTTCTGGTATTTGTTCGAAACAATTTTCCGATAAGTCCAGACCTTTTAAAGAAGGAAGGATGCTAGGTTTGAAGGCCGGTATAAGTTGAACTATGTTGGTAAATCCGTTGTTGACTAAAGTGAGGTTATGGAGGTTAGTCAAGCCTTCAAAAGTGTCTTCAGCGAGGGTCAGCAAGGCGGTGTTGTAAGATATGGAGAGCTGCTGCAGGTTGCTCATGTTGCGAAAGAGTCCTGGCTCAAAGTACTTTAGCTGGTGGTTGGCTTCAATCTCCAGGATCCTCAGATGGTGCAAGGTTTCCAAGTCTCCTTTGAGGATCTCACTGATGATGGAAGTCCTTACGCGCAAAGCGTCGCTTTTAAATTGAATCTGTAATTTATAAGAAATAATTTAATATCCGCGAAGTTCTTTTTGACATTAATTTTTCGGAGAGTTAAGAAATTATGAAAATGATTGACAGGTATGAGAAATATGACCTCAATTGTATTTCCCTAAAGTCACATAAAAATGTATGACGTATTTCGATCAATAATATCTAAGACGCCAGTTAATTCTCTCTAGATTAAACTAATCATTAGATACGCAAATAATTGTCACAGCTTGGTACGAGTTAATCTCTTAAGCTCTTGAATATTTTTTTTTTATTCGACTGGATGGCAAACGAGCAAGTGGGTCTCCTGATGGTAAGAGATCACCACCGCCCATAAACATCTGCACCACCAGGGGTAATGCGTTGCCAACCTAGAGGCCTAAGATGGGATACCTCAAGTGCCAGTAATTTCACCGGCTGTCTTACTCTCCACGCCAAACACAACAGTGCAAGCACTGCTGCTTCACGGCAGGATTAGAAAATTTTAATCACAAAAAATACTATTCAGTCAAGTTATTTATGTTATGAAATAAGAAGTCCAAATTTACTTTGAAAGGTTATTTTAAAAACACGTGCTAAGCAAACAAATCTTTGTTATCTGCCATCACATACTACGCAGTGGTGGACTTCGTATATAAGCCAAATATAATATGCGGAGTTTGATATGTTACTTCTAACTTTTTGCTTCACGAAACGGCAATGTCGTGTGCTGTATTTATCTTTAACCTGCCTTTTATTTGTCGTTTCTGCTGCGTCACAAGAGTTAACTTTAGCATTCTTATCTCTTATCATTCGGGCAATAATTTATTATTAAATATTAAATTACAAAAATAATGTTATTAAAGTACTACGTTACGTTACGCAATTATTGCTAGTTTTGGTGAAACTTGGGGAAAATGGACAAAAACTGATTATGCACGATAAAACTTGTTTTAACGTAAAACTCTCTACTAAACGCGTTTCCTTAGTGTATTTTTACATATTTCTCGCTAAACAAAACTGTTGTATAATCTATGGTTCGAATTTGATTGACTCTCTCTGATCTATGGCATATCAAGATGGTGAGATTATGATATGGATATAAGAATCTGTCTCTGTAAACTTACAAACATTCTTTCCCTTTGATGTTGACACCTTATTAATTTCTTTTTCTTGACTTTTCAAAACAAGTAGCTGATCAGAAGTAGCTTCTGCCGATCTGCACAATCAATAGCTAGTGTCAGGTCTAACTTTTCAGCCTTCAACAGTTCTAGGTTGCTGTCCAATGCCTACTACTATCCTATCTCGAAGAAGGTGCTGTTCAAATTCCTTGTATTCACAAGTGCTTATTAGCTTCTGAAGGTCCAATAAAAAGCTGTCAAACCGCTCATTTTCCTTCTGTATTCGAGGTTAAACATAAAGCGATTATAAATAACATTTCGCTTTTTCACCATGCGATCCCGAAGAACTTCCATCAACTCTTTGGTACTTCTCTTCGTTGCATCAGCCACATCAAATAAATATTTGTTATTAGCAGCAGCACCGATAGCGCTAAGCAAAGACTCGCCTTGTGACTCGCGCTCCGTGCCCCATCTCCATACCCGTGGCGGCCACATAGTTTGCCCAACCATCTTCGAATGTCTTAAACGCTGCCGAAGTCTCGCCAGAAATGCTTAGAGGCGGGGGCCATGGGACGTGAACATCACTTTTCATTTTATTATTGGATAGTTCTGAATTTGCGTCCGCATGGGCCAGCAATTCCGTTTGAGTTTTGAGTATCTCGGTGAGGGCCTCCATTTCTTTTGACATTTCTTAATTTCTTCTGACACCATGTATTAATAAGACTTTATTTATATTTAATGTGTTTTATTTAGTCGTAAGTTTACAGAGACAGATTCTTATATCCATATCATAATCTCACCATCTTGATATGCCATAGATCAGAAGAGTCAATCAATTCGGAACCATAGATTATACAACAAAAACATAAAATATTATGTGTAGAAATCTACACAAGTCTTCGCTTCAAGATTTTCTCGTCAATTTCGCTTCTGTGTGATTTTTAACGTTGTCAGCGTGATATTTAATATTCCTTTTAAGTACTGTACGAGTATTGTTACTATTTAGTTAGGTGTTTTTTTTTTTAATTTCAAAAAATGATAATCCTACCCAAATTTTAGCCATCTAGTTGGAATGAATTAAATCTCGATGTGTTTTATCCGTAGTTTAGTACTTTTAATAAGCTTTTAATAGTAAATTTAGCGTCGGAAATATATAATATTTTGCGAGGCACACATTAGACATTACATTGGTAGATTTTGGCACGAGAACGTCGGCTATCGGCAACATCGCCAACGACTTTTAAAATGCTTAAATCGGTATTAAACTTTTCCATTTTCATTAATATAACTAAGGCACAAAATAGGGCCAAGCAACATACCCTGGGGAACCGCTTGCACTCGTAGTTACCGAAGCAGACGATGACGCGCCGGTTCCTGCTGGCACGGCAGATGCAGCCCGAGCCGCGGTCCACACCCAGCTCCACCGGCAAGTCTACGCTGCGGTCTTCATCCTGATGGGAAAACTAATTTCAGTGTAAAGAAGCTTATCGCAAATCTTCTCTAGCAAATAATGCAAGGAAAGATACAGGGACGTAAAACAACATGGTTGAAAAATCTTCCTGAACATTTCGCTTCGGAATGCCACAATCACCGTGGTAGCCTAGCATTTAACCTATAGCCTCTCAAGAGGAGGATCTTGGTTTCAAACCCTAGCTTATAACCTTTGTACCAAATGGCATAGCTAATAAAAAACTTCTCCAGTACGAAATCACTTGTTTTATAGATCGATTGGGCTCTGTCTTTACCTACAGTCAATCAATTTGATACATGCAGCATCATGGAATCTTATCTTATTTTACAAGCTTTTATTTAGTTTCACCTGTCCCGTTGTCTGTCTGTCTGTCTGTCTGTAGCCCAATCTTGCAAGTTAAATTTGTTTACAAGTAGTCAGATTGACTTGAAATTTGGAATACTTATGTAAATCGCGTGATAATACAATAATCTAGTAGTGATATCCTGCTAGTCCAGCCAGGATCCAGGATCGTCTCCGCAGGACGGAACTCTTCAACGGTTAATAGCATCGACTTGAAATTTGGTATGCAAATGTAGTTTTGGTGACAATGCAAGTACAGTCAACAAAAAGTACAGTCAGCAAAAAAAGCTCGTATTAAAAATGATTTTTTATGGTTAGGTTATTTTTCTATCTATATCTATAGCAATGCTTAATTATGACGGCAAAGATGGTGACCTAGAAATCAAATTGGTTAATGACACTTTAAAGTCGAAGTTCGTTATTTCTTTACCTGAGTGAGGATGGTATTGGCGAATTCTTCGAAGTCGTTGACGAGGGTGGCGCGCGCACATTGCGCGTAACACAGCAGCAGCCACAGCACGCTCGCCGCGAACATCGCTCGCAACACGATCTGCAACACGACGTTAGCCCTTAGTCTTCTACTATTCCTCAGCATTATTTATGTTAGCTTATTCCACAGGATGCCTCCGACCATGTAGCATAGCTACTTTATAATCGCGCAAGCTGAGCTAATTTATCCTTGCCGACAATTTGGTATCATTTTGGATAAAATTGGCATTTTGGTGACAGGATTTCTGCTTTCCTATACTAGCATCAACCCTTTATTATGGGCAAAACATAACTCCCTTAGCAGTTCCAACTTCAAATTACTAGACATAAGTAATCATGCCGTTAATATTGACAAAACTATCGTCGTCATCGAGATATCCAATTTTAAGCTTCATATTTTTATATTTGTATTCACTGAGTGAGAGGGGAGGAATTTTATCAATATGTCTCATGGGAACTTAAGTAAGTAATATTAGGGGAGGAAAGTAGTATAAATGTTGAAGATAGGAAAATTTGCTGTAATTAAATATTTCATTTTTTGAAAGGAAACCAATTAAACTGCATTCAAATATTTTTCAAAATACACTTGGGATCGAACCGACTAATATACAAAAACAAGCACACACACAAACATAATAATATTTCTATGAAATAAATCTATAGATCATTCATAACATAAAGAACAAATCTCTCTAACAAACATGGTAAAAAAATACAAATGTTCGTATTTTCCCATCTGCAGTATTAAGATTTCCTCCTCCAGGTAGTGTTAAAAATTGCCGCCCTGAATGTAGTGGTGAAATATATGGTAGAGATATAAATTCTTAACGTTTAAAACGTTTACCATGTCTATCAGTAGAGAAATATCACGTTATGTAGAAGAAAATACCGCGTTAATACTTATTATCGTATTACAGTAAACATAAATAGATACTATAATGGTTAGTTCTAGTTTTCCGCTGCAAAACAGTGCATCCTGCATCTAGAAGCCACACCGGAAGTAGTTGTTGACTAAGTAAATGAGAACTAGATCATTATTGTCATATGCTGAGTAAATAATTGGAACATAACGTCTAACTTTATACCTACTATTCGATTTCCAACAAATCACATCGTGGATCACTAATGTTGCTTAAAAAACCAGAGTGATTGAATTTTTAATCAAAGTGCGCCAAAGGAAACTTCCCAAAATTGCGGAATTTTTCATATAGGAAAATTTCGGAAACTTCTTACAATTTTGTATGCGGATTGAAACTTTCCGTTTCTTAATTTTATTGTTAGCCTGTATTATCCCACTGCTGGGCAAAATTCTCTCCCCTGGATTTGCAACTCGTTCTGTCGGCACTTATGTCTGACCAGTCGCTGGAAAACGCGAAAATTTAAATTTCCAGTAATTTCCGAGAACTTTTCCAACTTTTTGGAAACTTTCCGCAACTTGCACATAGCCTGCATGCCTGTTTGCCTGTAGTTATGGGGTAGTCGATTGAATCTACTCGTGAACACTGCCGCTGTAATATGGTTCAAACGTCGAGCTAATTTTAAAAATAATTTGTCGCTTGTCCGGGTTGTAGGTAGCGTGCTTATAGTACGGTGGTATTCGAAACATGGCAAGGTTTTTAACATGACAGGTGTTTTCCGACAACAGTACAGTCAGCAGTAGTTGATGGATGTTGAGCCTATTATTTACAATGTTATATATATGTGCTGACTGCGCTTTATATTGCCTTCTAGCAAACATGGATTTACTGTTTGGTTGGGGAGCAGCGTTAATTTTGCGTCTACGGGTTTCTATGGTTGGGTTAAATTTCAACGTTTTATGTAGCTTTAGCACTGCGTTGAGAACATACAGCTTTCTCATCGATAATTGGTCACTAATTTCATACAGTTCCCTAGTGGGGAACCTGTATGGTTTCAAGTACATCAGCTTAAGCAAGCAACGCTGTCATCTTTCGACATCCATGAATTTTGTTTTGGCAGCACCTCCCCAAACAGCAATACAATAACTCATTATTGGTTGCGCCAAAGTAATGTATAACTGATTCATGAGTTCCTTAGTAGTAATATGCCTAAATATCTTAAAAATCCAGTTAAGTTTCCTTATTCTATTGTTCACATTTTCAATGTGCAAATGCCATGAAAGTGTAATTGTGTGGAATATTATAAAATTTGTAAAAAGTATACCTCTACATTGAAAATTATAGTCATCATTTCATTTCAGCCCCATGTTAGTTAAATAATTGAAAACCTCAGCCACCCCAACAGCATTTTTATTTTCAGTTAGTTTATCGCATTTTATTTTCAAATGTTTTAACAATGTGTATGTTGTTAAATGTATTTATATACAATTCTACTTAATTTTTGACTCTACCTACTCTTGTAATTATTTTTGTACCCGTTTTTAGAAAAGAATGAAGCTGACTGAAAAACGGTCAGTGTTAAATTATCTAAATAGTATGCAACCACGCTAAATATTTAATCGGTGTGCTACATTCATAACTTTTAGGGCCTGTTTCGCCACCTGTCGACTAACTTTAAGTGTCAGATAAAAGTAATGCCGTCTTTGTTTATTCGGACAAAACAAACAGAGACGGCATCACTGATATCCGTCACTTAAAGTTAGTCGACAAGTGGTGAAACAGGCCCTTAGTCTAGGCACAGTAAAAAAAACCGGCCAAGAGCGTATTGGACACGCCCGAAATAGAGTTCCGTAGCCATAACGAAAAAATAGTAGTAATAGTAGAATTTATTATTTTGTACGGAATATTCCAAGTTTAGGTTCAAACCTTAGGCTGCTATTTAATCTTAAACTAGGTACTTATAATTCACAAGAAAACTTAATCGTTAAAGTTTTCCTTGTAAGTTTGATATACTGTCCTGAATTTTTTCAAATTTTTTCACCCACCGGTTTAGGTTTAATGAAAATTTTCACTTTAAAGTTGAATACTTTGCAAACAAATCACTGTCTTGAAAAATCGTTATAGCAACCCCCTAATGGTTTTAAAAAACCTATCTAACGATAGCCCACACTATAAGGTTAGACGAGAAAGAATCACCCCCACTTTAGTCTAAGGGAGGTACCTACTTACTATAAAAAAAAAAATTGTACCATTTTGTCGGCATAGTTTACATATATATTCGTGCAAAATTACAGTGTTCTAGCATTGATAGTCCCTGAGCAAAGCCGTGGACGAACAAACAGACAGACAGACAGACAGACCCGTTCCGGTTCCGTTTTTCCATTTTGGCTACGGAATCCTAAAAAGGGATTTAAAAAACACAACCTGCTTGAAATTGTAGTATGTTGTATGTTCTAGATAGTAAGTTCTAGATAGATTTCAAGTGTCATGTTTTTGTTCAATTAAGGGATTAGTTTGCGAAATATAGAGTTTAAAAATATCTACAAACTTTGCTTATGTAAGAAAACGGCCCAAATGTCCAAATGCTTTTGAAACACCTGCTATTCAACTCTAGGTAACCAATATTAGTCGTCTATCACTTGACAGTCGGTATTCCAATCCACAGAGGGCTACGGAAGCATAAAAAACTTGTGTGAAAACATTTATTTGTTGGGTGATTTACTTTGGATCTCAATGAGGCGATTATTCGGGCGTTTCAACCGTCTCATTTTTCTGGACACTTTTCCGTATAAATGCCCGAATATTCTGATACAGTTTTTTAATTATCTGTTAGAAATACAGGGACTCTGACAAACAATCCAAAACGACATCAAAATCTACAGCCAATTCGTAAAAAATGTGACCAGAGAAATGAGGCGGTTGCAATGCCATAATCCATAATCGCCCCCCTGGGGTCGGTCTTATATGGAAATGTTACAAACCTGTAAACGTATGATAATCCAGCTCGGACTTCAGTCGTTGCTGTCTTCCAAATATTTAGGAAAATGTCGCTGCTTCGTCTTGATAATCACAGCCATTTATTGTTCTCTATTTCACCCACTGAAGGAACAAACAATACTTAGGACTTCAATGTTCCAACTGGTTAAATCCAGACATGATAGAGGTATATAATCTTTAGACGCGTGGGTACAGTTCTAATAATTTGCGTCGTATAACTAAAGGCTTCTGAAAGCCAAATATTGGTATAGCAATTTGCGAAGAAGACGTCGCTTTCTGATTGGCTAGTTTTTTATTTGTACGCGATTGTGTTTGACACATTACATCCAAACGTACGGCGAGCGACGATGGTTTGATAATGTGCTGTTTGAAGTTACGGGTGGAGGAACCGTTGGTTGTTTGTTGTTCATCAGGGTTAGTGGATGTTTAGCCAAGTAATCGGTCTGCAGACGCAAGACAGTTATGTAGGTTTGGAATAGGTTTACGGACTCTGACGCTGGAAAGTAAAGGTTGAAAGCGCTTTACCGCAATTTTTTGTAGCATAGTTACTAGGATTTTTTACATTATGATTTTTGTTTTTTATTTTATGGTTCCGGTTTAAGGTTCCACACCTCTAAGGCAATGAGCCCTTAATGAAAGGATCACTTGGTTGTATGTCTATCTGTCTGTCAAGACCCATTTTTGAACGCGTCGAGATTAACATAAAAAAATCCGAAATTAACATCAATACCCAAGTCAGCGGCTCTTAGAAGCAGCAAAAAAACTTCTAAATCAATGCTATCAAAAGATATATTTGTTAAAATAGGTGTTGTGTTCCATATGAATTGTGGAAAAATTATTATATATGCCCTTGCACGTGCCTACCTATTTATCTACGTCTAAAATATTCTATTTTTTAAGCTCTACACCAATAGACTCTACATAAGTATATAGCTTTCTGAGAGTCATGCTCACCACGGCCAAATTAGCACAAAGTAGTACCTAGGTTCTAATGAACTCGTGTTAAAATTCAACGGAGCAATTGATACAATGTAGAAAACACACAATCTAATATTTTTGAGTATTTCAATTTATATCTGCTAACGTCAACAACTATATTGAAAGTCAGTAATATTGTTAATTGTTTTAAACTTTCGCGTTTAACTAGTGACCATTGATCAACCTGTGACCGAAACCTCGAGGTATTTTTAGCCATAAATGATAATCTTGATTAAATTCCGTAATATAACTATAACTTCATAATGGTATCATTTATTTCAAATAACTTGGATTCATACCGTTAGCAGGTAATATTATTGTTTTAAATTTTCTTGTTAAAAAAAAGGAGGAGTGAAAAACACTGTTTCTGATCACTTCTACCTCTAATCATCACCATCCTCTTGTAAAACGATTCTTCACAACATCCCGCACTAAATATTACCACTGTTACTTACTTTTCGTCAATCCCGTAAGTCCAATTTCATAAAAACTAGCAAGCAGGCGATTCCACACACACTGGCCTACCCCATCACTCACTCTTCGAAAGGCAAAAGCAGAACGATGTAGAAACACTTGTGAACCGTCCCCGAGCCGATACGACGCATCACTTTAACGTTGCCAGCAATTGTTTGCGCGATACAGCCAGCGAAAACCGATTAATCTGAAACACTGCTAATAATAAAGTTTTCGCTAGTTGAAGTGTAGGAGATAACTGAGGTGACGTCGAGCGGCCATTTTGCGCGTCGTAGGCGCACTTAAGGCTCTGTTGAAATGCTTATTGAAACCTAAGTATTTGAAATCTTCCACTTGATTGCGTAGATACGAAAGCTGATTTATGGCGAAGAAACCTGAGTAAGAGGAGCAGAAAGAAGGGGGAGAGCCTGGATCATCGGCTGGCGAAGTCCTTGGTTCCGTTTGGTATAAGATGTAGAGGTTATGTCAGAAAGCTCAAGATACGAAAAAGTGCCAGGAAAAAGGTCCTTTTTGTCCAACATATCAGTTTGAAACATGTGTCCAATGCCGTCGCCTTCTTAATAGGCCTAGGGCTTCTTCGTGGAACAAGTAGCAAAAATGACTTAATGGGTTTGTAGCCAGGATAACACATCGATACATTTAAGTGGCAATTACACTGCGTCGTTCACCTAATGCGGTCGCGGTCGCCGAATTCGTTTCAAACTACTTCGGCGAACGACTGTCGCCTTTACATTAGTCTGTCCGTCTACTGCGGCGGCCATATTAAGGCGGTGGCAACTGTCGCTCGCTGAATGTGGCCGACTACTGTGTTCTTACACTTTTGCGGTCGCCGCATGCAGCATGCGGCGAACGACTCAGTGTAATTGCCGCTTTATATTGCAGTTGTTCCCGTAGGATAGCCACGAACATATTCTTCGCCAGCAAAACCGCGGGCAACAGCTATTACATAAAAATCTGTAAATGCCGAGTGCCAGCACCTTAACGGGATGTTGACTTTACTTGTTGATACATTTGCTTAGGGCTCGCAGAGACGCGGCAGACGTTGCATAATTAGACAAATCGCGCGGCCACAGATAAAATAATAATTTACGAGACCGGTGACATCACATGATTTGCTAAATTTTGAAAATAAAGTGTCATATAGTTAGCCCAGAAACATTTTTTTGTGTTTAATTGTTTATAGGTTATGGCAATTTTACTCGTGTGTACAGTTGAACAAATTGAATTATGACCCAGGGAACCTTCGTGCTACTAATGTCATCTTGACATCTCATACCTTTGTCAAGGAAATCATAGTGAAATTGATTAGTAAAAGGTTCCACCCTGCGCCATGATTCAATTTGTTCGACTGTACGAAGTTACGTCGTACGGAACGTTATGTGAGTAGGTAATTCGATTTTATACTAGCTGTTGTTCGCGACTTCATCTGCGAAGAACTCGTGTATCACTCGCTATCCCTACTATCCTACGTCGTTCCTATTACAACACAAGCTTTCGTTTCACTTTGAAAGTTTGTTTGGTTATTTGGATACCTATCGAATTTTACCCACTTCTAGTAATCGGATTGTATACATGAGATAATTATTTTTAACCGATATCAAAAAAGGAGGAGGTTCTATGTTCCAATGTTTGTATTTTTTTTTATGTATGTTCACCGATTAGGTACTCAGTCAATTGTGGACTGATTTTCAAAATTATTTTTTTAATCGAAAGGGTATTCTTCTGATGGGGCCACCCATTATCACCAAGTCAAGATCTGATGATGGGATCCTAGGGAAATCGAGGGTAAACTTCTTATTTTTTAGGCACACCTATGGCGATTTTGGCATTTTTAGCATTAAGATGAGCATTTACATTCAGAAAGTATCATTTGGTAACCTGGACCTGATGAAGAAGACCGTGATGACCAATGGAACTCATCAAAGCTAAATAATGCTCGCTCGTCTATAAACGATCATGATTAATATACCTAGATAAGCGACTAAGAAGAAGCTTTAAGTTAATGATTCTTTCGAACTGATCTGATGCTGAAGCCAGAAGGTAGGCAACGGAACTCTGTTATAAAACAAAGCAACTAAGTCGTGTTTGGGCTTAATGGAATCGTTGTGAGATGTACTTTGGCTACGAATCACTAAAAAGTGAGAAATAAAGAAAAATTTTAACAAAAAAGTAAAACCTACTCCAAAAAAATAAAAATAAAAACAAAAAATGGAACCGACTACAAAACCCTTGAAAATATTTTTCTAGGTACGTACTAGCTCGAAGTCGGTGACTCAGCGCGACCCAGCAGGAGGGATTGAAACCCATAGTATGTAAAAGAGGTAGACGACTATTGTCCCACTCCTGCTGACTTTATATTTTAAGGAAACTCGCGATTCTAAATGCGAAAGTTTGTAAGTCTGTTTGTTTCTTTGTTACCACATCACGTCTAACACCCCAACCGATTTAGATGAAATTCGGTATACAGATAGCTTGAGTCCCGGGGAAGGACATAGTATAGTTTTTATCCCGGAAAATTGCGTTTTCCCCGCGGGATAGCTATTAGTTATTTATTATATGTATGTACATACGCTCGAAAAACATCCGTCCTTCGGTCAATCGTAGTATCACAAGCCCGGGCATTTAATCAACTTATTAATTACTCGCTAGCAGGTGAGGTGAAAGTGGGTCACGTCCCTGCAGCCGGAAAAAACTGGCGGGCCGCTTCCACGTAGCAGAAGTGTCTCGGACACTGTCACCTTAGGCAGGCTCTGGAATTGGGGCGATCTAGTAAAGCTAAGCCTGATGTTAAGATCTGAGTGTTGGAAATATCTGTGCACTTCGCTTGTTAGAATGCCAGTGAGTCAGTGGACCGATTTGTCTGGAATATCCTGCCTTAGACTTGCGTCTGAAGTTTGGGACTTTAGATTAAGTAAATGAAAGTTTATAGAAAACACAGCATTAGGTACAAGGGCTATTAAATGTAATTATAGAAGAGGGAGTAGTTAGGTAGCGGGAGTATTGTGGGAGTGATATACTTAGGAGAAGGGGCGATTTCCTTTTTCTACGGCTTATTCTAGGTATAGGTAACTTAGTCATACTCAACGATAGACAACCTACTTCTACGTGCTAGCAGGGTATGCAAGTAAGACGTAAGCTTTACTGCTTAATAATAATTAATTGAGAAATTGAAACAAGATTATTTTACTAACTATTACATAGGTATTTATTTTTATAACAGATGAAAAATAATTTAAATAACAACATAATTAATTTAGAACTATTTATTTATTTAGTAATTATCCTAAACTTAAAGTACATACAAAAAACCTGGGGGGTACTACGAAACTCGAAAATCGACGTTCGCATCGTACCGTCCCTCTCACTCTCTTATTAATTAATATTAGCGTGAGCGGGACGGCAAGATACGAAGTTCGAATTTTGCACTTCGTAGATAAGACCTGCCTGCCTGCCTCGCGTAGGTAATTGGTTTGCGTAACATTTGTATTCTAGATATGACTCTTGTGGCCCTCGGGCAGCTCTAGCTCTTGCAGTAATGCCACGGACTGGAGCAGAATACGTCGGGACTCCTGGAAGGACCAACATTGTGATATGACTGATCTTGTGGTTGTCTGTCTGCTGCCTTAGAGTGGCGCCGGCAGGTTGGCAGCGAGGTTCTTGATGAGTTCGTCCATGTGGACTATATTGGCGCGCGCCTGCTGCGCCACGCGGCCCTCGGGCAGCTCTGGGGGTTCATGGCGCAGCAATGCCACTGACTGGAGCAGGATACGGCGGGACTCCTGGAAGGACCAACGGTTTTGAAGTAGCTATTCCTTAGGTACATTTAATAAATCGATTTATTGATTTAAATAATAAATGTCAAGTTACAAGAATTAAAATTAATAACAAAAAGGTCAGATAAATCAGGCAGTGAAATAAACCACCCCGCTTTATGCTATTGAGAACAATCCGGTAAGGAACACGAAAAGATATACGCTGTTTTTTAAACAGATTTAATAATGCGTGACAGAATAACTTATTATGCCTTAGATTGGATAATATCTTCCAATTTTTTCGAAATTCATGTGCGTAATCATCTACATTCGAAATTTGTCACGAGCTTTACAATGAAAAACATCGTAGCAAACAAACCTCCGAAGCACTTCAATGGTGTGGGTAGTTCCCAATGAGGGCTATCGTTTTTTGTCTCACTAGATGGCGCACTGTTGCGTGAGGTTTTTAAGTATGGTTTTGAAAGTCTGTTATTACGGGCGTGAAAACAAAGTTTAGATTAAAATCATATTTAATACACCTTAAAACCGTACCATATAAATATCGAGCATGCCACAGTGTTGCATAGTCCCTGTTTTGTTCGGAAAAAAGGGAGGACAAAGGTTTCCGAAAGACAAAACTGTCTCAAAACACAGACATTCATTGCCCCGGAACGCATATTTGCCATAATTAATTTCAGATATTGCAAAATATTCACAAAATTATTCTAATTATAAATAAACCCGCGTAGCTCACCCAAAAACTATGAGATTTGACATTTCGGAGACCTCACGCTACACTAGCGCCTCTAGCGGCGAATTCATTCGCGATAGCCCTCATTCATTTCAAGATTTGCATTTTGGCTCGTGTTCCATACTCGTAACCAGCAGGGCTACTCCGAAACACGAAACTCGAAGTTCGTGTCGTGCGGTCCCTCTCGCTCTCGTATTAAATGGTATAAGTGTCAGAGGGACCGCACGACACGAACTTCGAGTTTCGAGTTTCGGAGTAGCCCTGCTGATTGGTGGAAAGTTTGAACTCTACCGATTATACTGCGTTCATTATAATGGAATTTTCGGCGACTCTAGCGCGGGAATCAGAGCGCATGCGCCACTTGCCAGCACCGTGACGTGCGCACAGGCGTCAACACAAGTAGGCGCTTCACACTAAGACAAGTAGAGACTAGATCCCACTGGATTACTCGTGGTAGTTTCTTTGGCTGTTCCTTCGAAGGAACTACTGCGTTTTTTATTCATATTTATATACATTTATTTGACCAAGTTAAGTAATATCAGTCATTATAACTAATTACATGCATTGCAAACTCTTGATCTGTGTAGGTTGTACTTATACAATTTCAGTACATCAGATTTGGAATTTTACTTAATCAAGTTCGTGAACTTATTTATTGAATACAGTGGATGTAATTCAATAAACTGCTTTAATTTGGTTTTAAATTGATTCATATCTAAAGAGGTAAATTGTAATGGTATTGAATTATACAAACTTATTTAAAGTGGTGAACCCTGCCTACATGTTTTAATTGATTTGGATTTTGGTACATAGGTGAAATTACTGGCGCGTGAGGTAACCCATCTTAGGCGTCTAGGTTGGCAACGCGTCTGCAATACCCCTGGTGTTGCAGATGTTCATGGGCGATGGTGATCTCTTACCATCAGGAGACCCACTTGCTCGTTTGCCATCCAGTCGAATAAAAAAAAGATACAATTTTTCTTTATTTCTGGTGTTATACTTGTGTATATCTGACCATTTCTTTAAATTATTATTTCACAGTCACTATTCTGTCTTTTGTGATTATACAGTCTCGCTGATGTCCTTCTGTGATTTTCGCAGTAGTTCCTTCATAAAAGATGAAGGAAGAACTGCGTTTATTTTTTCACTTTTGTTCCTTTCGCAGTAGCACTTTCAGTTCTTGCAATGATGATGATGGTGACGGCTATGCATAGTTTATGTGTTATGTAGCAGTAGGACGGGTATGAGCCGAAGAGAGTGTTTAAATATTTACGAAAGTTTTAAGGATGCTCCTATACGTCCATGACACGTTTGTTCCAAAGATAAGTACCGTGACATATCCGAGCATGACTCCAGGTCCATCGGTGAGGGACTTCCTTCTGCCAGTCTCAGCCACCGCGGCGTGGAGTTCGAACAGGAGCGAGCCGCGCAAACGGGTCTCCGCTGCAAACAAAACCGTATTTCATGTTAAATGTTGCCAAGACGAGACCATGTAGCTCGCACTGTCAAAGTAATCAGATCTCTTGTAGAGCCAAGTTTCTAACCCTACGTGCCCAGCTCTAAATTTATAAGCCCTAATTTTACACTAAAGTTTGTTAAAATCACAAAGTTTATCTTTAACATTCTTCATGAATAGAATAGTAACTGCAAAACTAAAAGCAACAAATAGTAAAAACTCATCAAAAAAGAAAAGGACTGGTGTTCGGTCTTTGCAGAACCGTTTGCTTACCTACTTATAGTAAAACTCGTAGCGATGCAAGCTTTATAATGTACAGCCAGTCTAAGCTCGCTATCCTGTAAACTACAAATGAACTTACCTTACCAGGAGCCAAGGTCTCCAGAAGTTCAATTAAAGACCTGAACATCTGCATCTTAGCAGCAGCCGGTCACCGTTACTGCAGTCAGGTCGACTTTGCTTTCCTATTTACTCTACGAATATACCTACACCAGGAGCCAAGGTTTCCAGAAGTTTATTGATAGACCTGTACATCTGCATTTTAAGCAGTAGTCTGTCGTCTGTAACTGTAGCTAGGTTAAGCTCGCTTTCATGTAGATAAACTACAAATTAACTTACCAGGAGCTAAGGTCTCCAACAGATCATTGTTAGACCTGCATAGCTGCATTTTAAGCTATGATTTGAAGTAAGCAGTAGTTTGTCATCTGTAACGTGTCTCCAGCTGATCATTATTATACCTGTACAGCTGCATTTTCAGCAGAACTCTGTCGTCTGTGATAGCAGTCAGGTCAAGATCACTCTCCTCTAAACGACACATTAACTTACCAGGAGCTAAGGTCTCCAGAAGATCATTAATAGACCTGCAGAGCTGCATTTTAAGCAGTAGTCTGTCATCGCTGATAGCAGCTAGGCCGAGCTCGCTTTCCTGTCCGATGATTTGCGCAAGCGCAAGCGACACGTCCGTGAGGTAGTAGTGTCGCGGATGCAGGTAGTTGCTGCAGTGGTTTATAAATCTGTGGGACAAAATTAAAATGACGGTTTATTAAGATATAACTGTGTAGAATTTCTGGAAGTAAATCTCGTAGCCGTTTAACCAAATAGATGAATTTCCTAACTTTCTTTGACAAGGCAGATTACGAAGCATTAATGAGAGGTGTTCGCCAATTAGACCTAAGTATTGTGAAGTGGTCTATACTTTAGTATAGTTAGTGTACCAAAGGCGAAGATAGATTTATTAGCACTGCAGGAGTGAATTTTAATGCCATCCTTATCCAGAGACAAGGGTAAAGGGTAATCAGCCTACTTTGAAAAGGGCACATAGCAGATCTTGTCAACATTTTTTTTTAAATGAGGATTTCTATCAAGCCAGCTTGCCACTTTTGGCAGACCCCGCTCGTGCACGTTGTATGACATATTAATTGCTTGGGATGGCATTTTGGTTGGACGGACACGAAATGCAGGAGTACAGGGTACCGATCAATTTTTGATATTTTCTGTCTGTGACAAAAGTTACCTCTCACAGGCATCAGGGTCTCCCTTGGGCATGATGCTCAGCTCTCGTCCTATGTCCTGCAGCAGTTGCTGTATGATGGCGTCGGAGACTGCGTCCTTGCAACTGTTGCACACCCACGACTTGATGAACAAAATAAAAAGGTTAATTGAATCAGGCGTTACTTTGCGAAGCTCTATACAGAATGATGTCGGGGTTGTGATTCCAACTATTATTTTCTGACTCAGTAAGTGATTGCGATGATGCTTTAATTTAAACACTGATGTCTTATGGGTATTCATTTATTTGAATGTTAAAAAGTTTTTAACTTAAAATTATGGTCATCCTACTTTTTAATCTCCAACCTTTTTGAACACTAACCGTCATTGCTAAAAATGAGAAATAATACATTACGTCAAAGTTAATCAACATGAAAATAAAGATTGAAAGATTAGGGTGACCATAATCTCCATTCATTCGAGTTTTTTTTTGGTTGCTGTACAAAACAAACTAAGGCATATAATACCTTTAGTCCTATCCTATTGTGATCATTTGATAAAAGTATGTTTGATGCAAATTCTTTGCTCCACGACCCCGAAATCATCCTGTATAATCATTAAACTGAAACAATTACTTTGCTCACCCGCGACCTTAAGATAGCTACGTTTATGCAAGAAATGTTTGTTTATGCAGTTCCTCCACCTCCACACTGTAAGAGCACACACAAATTACACAAACCCATCTATCACTACCACCCACACTACACTGACGCGTTTCGAACTCAAATAGAGCTCATCTTCAGAGCAACACAACCGTTCACTATGCTATCAGATGTTAGACAGTCTAACATTAGGCTAAAATTATATTTTTCACTTTCGAGTGATGTTAAGTATATAAAAAACTGGACTATATCGTTTTGTATACGTGTCAAGGGCAAAGATATCGACACGGCCAAAGTTGCAAAAATATGTATACACGGCCTTAATGTTAAGTGCATAAAGTCTTTGCCCTTGACTGTACTCGTATAAATATAGGTAAGGATTAACTTCTGATACTCTTGTGTTTTATTTTATACCTTGTTGTCCAGGTTACGCGTCTCTGGATTGGGGTTCTTCGTCTTGTGCAGGATTGGGATGATGAAAGTCTCTGGGAGCAGGTAGCCTTTGCAGTTCCTGAAAAAACGTATCTTTTGATGAGTACATCTCGTTATCATCTCGGCCTATATGGGCACAGGCTTTCAGAATGAGAAGACTTGGGTCGTAGTTCTCATGCGAGCCCAGTGCAAATTGGGAACTTACACACACCACTAATTTATTTTTTATTAATGGCTTTCCCTTGCCGTTTTAGCAAGACGAATTTTGCAAATGTGATGTAGACATTAGACACATGAGAAGACTGTGCGGCTAATGACCGCTATTTTACGTTGGCGCCTTAAATAAGTTCAACAGAACAGAAGTGTTGTGACGTGTTAATGAGGGTGGCGTTGTCGCATCTGATGAGGTGACAACTTTGATGGTGCCGTAACGTGGGGGTGGAGCACATCTTCTATTCTGAACTCGGAGCAGGCTAGCGGAAACAAGGCGGACCACGTGTAATGTTGAAAGATGTTCAGAAACAGTATTATGGAGAGATCTTCCATTGATCGGGCCCTATGTGAAGATAAGGCTGTAAGGCATCTTGAGTGTAGAGGTCTCGTGATACGTCAGCTTAGCGACTTCGGAAACCCAACGAAGAGTTGACGTGATATAGAGGCCAGAACAGACGAATTAAAGGCACGACCACCGACCAGCCATCTCCTACAGCTATGACGACCGGAGTCTTTACTTGCCGAAAGTGCACAAGAAGGTTCACCGCTAAAACAGTCATCTTAAGACATATTAAAAGTCGAAGCGGTCGCCGTGACCGAAATAGGTCGGACGGGTTCTTTCATTTAATTTTAGAGAGAGTTACATACCTAATTTACCAGGTCCCAAAGGAAGACCAGCGCCGTGCGCAAGAGCGGCATTTGCTGATTTGAGACCATTTCATGACCATAATGACTTTTTTTTTATTTCTACATGTTATGCCATGGATAAATGTTTTTCTCTCTTTCTATACTTCTTCGGCCTCTCCAGGCCGAAAGTTATGCGTAATTTTCACAACGCGAAAAAAGGGCCGTTAGATAGTATTTGAGTTTTTACGACCTCTCTCGTGCGTAAATATATGGTTTTCGCAAACACTTTGACGTATTCAGTTTAGCTATGGTGTTGACTTGAGCTCAGTAGCTTTGTACACTCAAGCGCATTGAAAACGGGCGGGATGCGTTTAAACTCTCTAAGGAATATGACTCGTTTTAATTGGTCTTGACTGTATGTTATTGCGTGTACGCTCTTATCACGCTATCACTGATATAAGGACTTACGAGATTTTGTTTGTTTGCACGTTAGACCCGTAAATATACTGTGCGATGATTAAACTAGAGGTACAATCCATAATTTATTTATTATTTATTTAACACCAATGCGCTGTAAAATTCAAATTACACAAAGCAAAAAGACATATAAAAACACAAAAATTACATACAAAAAAAAACTAATTAGGGATTTTTGAAAATCGTTTTCGTCGCTACCGTAAAACGACGGAACACACCCTCCGGCCAGAAGTCGGAGCGCAGGAACATCTGCTGGTGCTTGGCAGGCACTTGGAGTCTAAATGAGCTGAAATTGTTAGCCCTTTGAGACTCGAGCGGGAGGATGGACAGCTCTAGATGGGCTCCCTATAACCGGGCCTTTACTGCCTCGCGGACGTGCTCGAATACCTTCTCCGATGTCGTCTTCTTGTCCGGTGTCGTTTTCATGCATTGAAATGTGAAATAACGTTCCTTTATTTTGTTCTAAAAATTACTTGAAAAGTTACCAGTGGCGTAGCTACCAAGGGACTAGGCGGGGCAGTGCCCCGGGGCCCTCAAGCTCAGGGGCCCTCGAAATTCTGCTTTATAGCTGATGATAAGTTGCTTAGCATTTTTAAAGTATTCGTATATATTTATTTATTTATTTATTTATTTATTTTCGGAGAACCAACAGCTTTAATTTACAGAGTAAACTTATTTTATAGTATCAATAAAGCCAATTATAGGATCTCACAAGATCACACAAGATATATTGATTTTACTTCAAAAAACCTTACCAGTTTTGATAGCAGTGGGCCCCATTTTTTATTTGCCCCAGGGCCCTAGGTTACCTAGCTACGCCACTGAAAGTTACCATGTCAGGCAGTTCAAGACACACAGTAAAAAAACCGGCCAAGTGCGAGATGGACTCGCGCACCGAGGGTTGCATGCATTTGTAAGTATCTATGAATATCTAGTGTTAGCAGAGCCCCTCTCCTAAATAATATGTACGCAGTGTGGGGTCCTTTTAGGTAGTTATTGACATGGTCAGAACGAAAAAAAAAACAAGATTTTCATACCAATTTCCATGTTTCTAGGACAATCGAAAATACGCCTTTCTATAGGTTTTTCGCTACGGCATCTTCTAATTGCGTTGACTTAGAAGTTTGATTATTTTTTCACGGCTTTAAGGGGTAGCAGACATGGGCGTACCCAGGGGGGGGGGCAGGGGAGGGCAGCTGCCCCTCCCTGGAAATTGTATGTTCTACAATATACTATACCTACCCCGTTTACCTATGAAGCAGGATCCCTTGCGGGTGTTTACCCTGCACACTACATATACCTTGTGTTTTATGTAGGTGTCTTTGTGTAGTTTGTATGACAAAACAAGCGCGGGTGATCTGACTTGCCCCCCCTAGGCCAGAAGCTGGGTACGCCCCTGGTAGCAGACCAGACCCGAGTATTTGATATTAATTCCAGCTTGATACCTTCACATAACCAGCAAAAAGTTGGAATACCCCCGACATTGTCACTTCAAAGTTTTGAAGAATTAGAAATTGAAATTTGTGTCAATCCGTAAAAGCCAAATTGTAGGATAGGCTTTAAGAGGATAAGAACTTTAACAAAAATAGACGTTCCTACGTCAACTGTAAATAAAAGTCACGTGTTGAGACAGCAAAACAACGTGGACGTAACAAAGGTTTTCCTTTATTAGGTAAATGCTTATCTAGGGAAAACTAGCAAACAATTTTTATCTCGAGGCGCGGTCTTAGTTGGGGGACCATTTGGAAGAAGTTATTTTTAGGTTAAACGATTTGTTATACCAACCAGAAATGTGTGACCAACAGAGAGTGCGTTTCAACCAGAAATGTGTGAGAATGTGTTTATAGGAATGTGTCTTTCTTGAACCAATAGAAACGCTTCATTTACCCCACACGGCGGCCACGCCGTACAAAATACGCGTTCTTGAATCTACATAGGCACGACGACGTCTGTACACGCGTCAATGTGTGCGTAAGATACACAGGGCCGACAATCACAAAACCCTAATAAGTGCTACCAATGACATTTAATGGTATATGTAGGTATGGCTTAGATAGTGCAAATCAATGTAATCGTTAATCTTACCTATTTATTCACCAATGTCATATTGGAGGCCATGGATGATGGATTTTATGTAGACGCCGTGTATACTGACTTTGCCAAAGCATTTGACAAAATTTGTCACTATACCTTATTATGTAAGCTTTGGAACTCGGTATACATGGTGATTTGTTTCGTTGGATTAAGTCTTACGTCGAAAATCGCACGCAGTCCGTGGTGGTCTCTGGGTTTGCCTCTCGCAGTAAAATAATAAGTTCTGGTGTCCCCAGGGGTCCCATTTGGGACCTTTATTATTTATAATTTATATAAATGACGTTGTAAAATCTATCTCCCACTCTAATATCCTTCTTTATGCAGATGATGCAAAATTTTTAGAGTCATTCGTAGTGATGCTGATTGTGAACTATTGCAGCGTGATTTATGTAACTTTGAGACCTTCTGTACAAGGAATAATCTATTTCTTAACTCGGATAAGTGCAGCACAATAAGTTTTTCAAGAAAAAATAAATTATCAAATTTAGTTACAAATTGTGCGGCAAAGATCTAGTAAGAGTTACAGAGATTCGTGACCTTGGCGTCGTTATGGACGACAAATTGTCATTTGTACCCCATATTGACTCCATCTTAGGTAAATCCTTTAAACAGTTAGGTATGATGCTGCGAATTGGCAAACCTTTTAAAAGTGCATTGACCCTAAAAATACTTTATAATAGTTATGTACGTAGTCGGCTTGAGTTTGCATGTGCAGTGTGGAAACCCCATTATGATATTCATGTTAACAGAATTGAGAGACTACAAAAAAAGTTTATAAAACATCTTGACTTTAAATGTGGCTATGAATATAAAGGTTATATTGAATCTTTAAATCGTCATAAAATGCAATCCCTTGAGTGTCGAAGAGACTGCGTTGACGCAATTTTGTTATATAATATAGTTAATAATCATATTGATGCCCTTGCCTGCTGAAAGACGTTCAATTTAGAGTCCAGGTAAAAGGGAACGCCAATGTCGTGACAATTTAAACACCTTTTCTCCATCCCACGTAGTAGAACTAACTACTCTAAGAACATGTTTATCAAGCGTGCATGTACACTTTAATAAAAATAAAAAACTTATAGATATAGACATATTCAACAATACAATAGGCGCATTAAAAATGTTTTCAAGACAAAAAATAGTTAATGTACAGTACTTTACTTTGTTTTGGATGTTAACTTTAAATTTATTGAAATGGACTTCATTACAACAAGTTTAACAAAATTGTATAAAGAAGAACAAAATAGGTAGGAATGCAAGTTTTTAGGTAAGAAATAAAATAGTTATAGTACACATTTTTGTTAGTGTGATATTTAGTTGTAATTTTAAAGAAATACTTGAAAACTGCGGTTATATGTTGCATTTCTTGTATTTTAGATAGTACTTTTGGAAACTATAGTCTGTAATAGTTGCATATAAATATTTGTAACCTTGCCTTTGTGTGACTGTTTGTTTCACAATAAATAAATAAAAATAAATAATAAATTTATTTAAACCTAATTAAAATTGTCTGTCTTTGTATAAACATTACTATTTTCAATTACAATAGTTATACGACTACAAACTTAAACTAATTATTCGGTAGGTAGTTATTTCATGTATTAACCGCGATAATTTCAGAAATCATTATTTATTTAGAAAGGAAGTTGAACCAACGGGTATGTCTCGTGACGACGGCAAGCGACCTGACGGAATGACCTCATTCCGTGGAGTCGTGGCAGACCGCTAGTATGGGATGCCACGTGCGTCGACACGTTGGCACCCTCTCATATCCACGCGACATCTGGCCAGGCGGGTGCAGCGGCGGCCTCCGCTGAGAGCAACAAACGGCGTAAATACGCAGCCCTTGGTGAGGCTTGTATATTTACGCCTTTGGTGTAGAAACTTTGGGGCCTTGGGGGCCAGAGGCAAAACAGCTCTTCCGCCAGATATCTTCTCGGCTGGTAGATACCTCAAGGGATCGGCGGGCTGGTGCTTACCTTGCACAAGGCATCAGCCTAGCTATCCAGAGAGGTAATGCTGCCAGCCTCCTAGGAACGGCCCCCCAAAGCAGCAGCCTTGAAGACATTTTCTATTTAGTATAAGTTTTGTAAATAGTAATTAGATTAGATAGTAGTTTTATTTTTTTAAATTTTGTATATGTGATATAATACATTAAATGTGATTGATAACGAAAAGGAAGTAGGTAGGGTACCGTTACCATTTCGCAAAATGATTGCTCCCGAACTTAGTGACATACATCGCGTTGCACAGCCGACTGCTTTCCTGCGGTTTTCCTGCAATCTGCGCTTGAGGGGTGGTGTAACTCGAACCAGTGCAGTGCGGCGCGGAGCGTGGCCATTCTGTACGTTAGTACTATTATATATTCTGTGTTTACCCGCTACATATCCCACCAGAGCGGTACTATGCGAGGATAGGTAAGTGAAGCGTTTCTATTGGTTCATGAAAAACACATTCCTCGACGCACATCTCTGGTGGAAACGCATTCTTATGGGTGGTGTCGCTAATAAATGGGTGTCGGTTTGGGGAGGTCGTAAACAATGAACGACACTGTCACGTGCTGCCCGATGCCGATGTCCGCGCCGGCGCGGAGGGTTTGCAGATATGGCGGGTTTAGAGAAGACGAGGTTTATACAAAAACACTCAGCGGCGGCCTTACCCATTGCGAGGCTCCGGGCGGCAGTTCTTTGCGGCCCTTTGTCCTTCGTGAAAAGTATGTGATGCGAAAACATAGTAAAAAAAAACTATATTTTTAAAAATTTGCTTGCAAGAGGAGGCCTCGGGCGATTGCCCTGTTCGCCACCCTAAGGCCGCTCTGAAGATACTTACTTCTTCTTGCACTTAACCGCGCTGAACATCGTGCCGAGCTCAGTGGGGTCGGCGCACCGAGCGCAGGTACACTCGAAGAACTTGGAGTCTGCCAGGTGGTGGCGCCGCGCCTCCGTGCCCCACAGCGGGTCCGAGTAGCACACTGTGACGTGCTGCCCGACGCCGATGTCTGCGCCGGCGCAGAGGATCTGGAGATGTGGTGGGTTAAGAACTTTACAAAATGGCAGTGTAAAGCCAAAAATCCAGATTTTTTGATGTTTATTTAATAATCGATTAAGTTATATTCATGAAAAGTTAAAAGAGGGTTAAAAGAGGTTCCAAAGGTTTTGACGCTTTGTACCATATTCGAAAAACGCCTGCTTCGCAAAACGCCAGTATCGCAAAACGCCAGATTCTCATAATGCCAGTTTTTCAGATTCGCAGCATACCAGATTCGCAGAATGCCAGATTCGCACGATGCCCTATTTCAGATTCGCAGAATGAGAGATTCGCACAATCATCAACCCGGGCCTATAAACTGGGCACAGGCCTCCTCTCGGAATGAGAGGGCTAGGCCCGTAGTTCCCACGCGGGCCCAGTGTGGATTGGGAACTTCACATACACTATTGAGTTGCTTCGCAGGTTTGTGCAGGTTTCCTTCCGGTGTTTTAAGAAGAAAAATTAGGCATTCTGCAATTTAGGTATTTTGAGATCTGGGAATATTGATAAAGAGGTAAAATGCAATTTAGTAGTTATAAGCCTTTGGGCTAGGAAAGAGCCATCATAGGAAACAAAATAGCAGACATTATACTCGTAGGAAAGAGACGTTTGTTGGAAGCAGGCCATTTTGAGAAGCAGACATTTTAGGAAACAGACAGAACGAGCCTGAGCCGAAAATGGTAATTAATGCTGACAAGAAACGTCGAATCTGGCATTCTGCGAATCTGGTACTATGTGAATCTGGTATTCTGCGAATCTGAAATCTGGCATCGTGCGAATCTGGCATTCTGCGAATCTGGTATACTGTGAATCTTATAAGTTGATATGGAGAATGAGAAAAGTATGAATGGTATGTATTTATTGGAATTGGGAAAAGTATGAATGGTTTCGGTATCGACGTACAGGAATGATCGATCAAGCAAGTCAAGTCAAAGACTTAGGACTTTGGTTTGGTTGCTTTACATTTGGCAACTTTTTAGAATCTCTAGGGGGGGGGGGCAGCTGCTCCTCCCTGCTCCCCCCTGGCGATGCCCTTGACTCTTCTTTTGAACTTGGTGTGGTGTCGGTGTGTGTGTTCTTACAGTGTGGAGCTGCGTGAACACACATTAGTTTCATAGACTTCGTTTTCGTAAGTTGGTGGGTGAGTAAAGTAAATGTTAATACTTAGTTCAAGAGTGATTCTGCGTACGTTATGGAATTAAATGGTTTTTTTTTATTGCGAGGATCTCCATTAGTCAAAGTCCTTGCTTTACCCATTCATTGCCGAGCATCAGAATATACGTGCTTTGCCACAATGCGACGCTTCTGTAGAAAAACATCCGGCATCTGGAGTATTATCTTAGGGTCCACCAAGACGCTGAATGGGCTTCAATGGCACTGAATGGGTTAAGAACTGCACTTACGATTTGCCCGTCGGAGGTGAAGCTCTTGTTGCAGTTGGCGCGGCAGTTGTGCTCCACCATGGAAATGCGATCGAACACGGACACGTATTCCGGCTCCAGCAGGGGGACCTCGTGCCCATTGACCTGGTTTAATAGATTTACATAAAATGCGGTGAATTCATAAGGTTTTTTTTTGGATCTCATTTTAGACTCCGATTCCTAAAAAAATACAGGCAGGTAGAGTAAATGATAGAGTTATACTGATAGATCCACAAAATTTCCCGATTCATTTGAATGGTAATTCTCTTTGTTTTCTTTTTTGTTAGGTACCTAAAAGGTATAAGGTTTCTTGACAATCTAATTCAGTAAACAAGAGCAACTCGTAAAGGCCAAATATTTAAATGATAGGATCTATAACAATCTAGATTAGAATAATTAGGTTACCTACCTAGTAAAAGTTATAGTTAGTGGCATGAATAAGGAAGAAAGATATTTTTTTCTGACGTGTCCCTCTTGGACAATCGTATAATCGTATAATAATACCTACGTCCCATGTAACAAAGTTATACCTTCTTGAGTTTTGGGAAAATCAAAACGTCATCGAGAGAATTTACCTATTTCCATTCCTCACCTGTATAATCCCGCAGCACCTCATAACCTCCTCCTCACTAAACACGCCCTCCAGCTTAAAGAACTTCCAGATGAACTCGGCAATCATCTTCCTGTCATTCTGCCACTTGTCAGTGCCGCGGCGGTCTTCGCAGTGGGACTGTAGGGCATACAGCTTCTCCCATAGTTTCTTGTCGTGGTCCCGCTGGTAGAGGCAGCGGAGGACTGTGATGCATTGGTAGTTGGGGTGGGGAGAGCCGAAGGCAGAGGATGGTATTGATACCTGGAAAGAAACGCTTTTGATTAACTAAGTACGTCTTTTTGAAATTTGATGTATGTGATTCGCAACGCTTGGATGGTTTCTAGAAGTTTTTTTTTTGCAATTTTTGTTGGTTACATTGTTTTTGCAAAAAAAAATCCCTCTTAAAAAGGTCAGATTGCTTGCAATCAAGTGCAACATTGAATTTTAGTGCATGACCAAAGTCAAAGTGAAAATAATCTTGACGACCGGATGGCCAAGTGGTTAGAGAACCTGACTAAGTACGAAGCTTGAGGTCCCGGGTTCGATTGCCAGCCGATTAAAACGATGATGGCGTTGTTAAGATACTTTTGTAGGTACGGTCAAGGACTTTAATTCATGAGCCACTATGGAACCATATCACAGTATAGTGACATCGCATTAATTGTCAAGGAAAATAAATGTCCTTTCCTTTGAAAAGGTTCCATGGTGGCTCATAAAAGTCCTTGACCGTACCTAATTTATTTGTCGATTTTGAAAGTCATTCTTTACTTGACAATCAAACTGTGTTCGCCATAAGGTGGAAAACGAAAATCTAGGCATTCTAGGCGCTGGAGGGCTACTAGGAAACTCGAAACTCGAAGTTCGTATCGTACCGTCCCTCTCGCTCTCGTATCAAATAGTATAAGTGTCAGAGGGACCGCACGACACGAACTTCGGGTATCTAGTTTCGTATTAGCCCTGCTGGTTGGAATCTATTACCTTTTCGCCCCTCTTCTCCGTGTAGTGACACTCCGGGGTGTGATCTTCTTTGAGCGTGCAGTCCTGGGAGCAGAACGGCCAGCCGCACAGCTCGCAGTCCACCGTCTTGCCTGCTTCCAGGAGCTTGTAGCATCCCAGGCAGACTGGAGGAGTCACCTGGATATTAAAGGACTGGTTGTTTATCCCAGATCAGCTTGCATATGCGACTTGATACACACAGAGGAAAGAAAGTAGTAGAAAAATTATCCTACAAAATTTCCTACCTGCGCAGGTCCAGTAATAAGCGCCTTTTCCTTCATCACAATATCTCCAGCCTTTATAACCCGTGACGCCTCCAAGTACCGGCCCACAGTCTCGTCTTCCTTCACTTTGACCGGTGTACATTGATGCTTATGTTGCTTCCAGTGTTGTTTTTGGTGCTCGCGCGAGCAGTAATGGACAGCTTGGCAGCCTGAGCACTTCTGTGACGAGGGGGCCAGGCAGATGTAGCAGGAACCGAGGGACTTCATTTTCTGGAACAGGTTGGAGTTCTTTTAGTGCAGTGTTAAGGGAGAAAAGAAGCACGTAGAGGAAGACCACAAATGTGATGCAGATCAGATGGTATATAGGAGAAGACCCAAACCAAGATGATTGAGATAGAAGATGAGAAAGCCTAACAAGAAGTAAAAAGAAGAAAGAGCTCTTGTCTGACGTCTATTATTCTAGGGGTTGTTTGGTCTTTAACCAAATCATAATTTGTGCTTTTATCGAAGGGAAGACGTGAGTATCAACTAATCACATTATTAAAATTCACGTTTTTTTGTAAGCGAAGTCTAATGTTTAGTCCATCCATCCTCAACACCCACTCGGGTCGCTTAACGCGGACATTGCTGTGTTAATTCAAAAAGAGGCTCTCGTACAAACGTAATTAAAAACAAAACCTTGCAACGTTCGTATGTATGTATGTAAGCTAGATGTGAGTAAATATGTTGTTATTCTGTGTTATGTTTTAAAAATATGCAAACCTTGATCACTTTCTGGTATCAGATTGAGCTGAAATTTGACAAACTTACTAAGTACAGTCACATTTCATTCAAATTTTGGTTTGTTCCCGCCGAGTTACACGCTTAACTGTCACACAGTGACTTGTTGGAAATATTTTTGCTAATAAAAAATCCCATCAAGTCACACTGTTACTAGATAGAACAATTTTTAATGTTTTATCCCAACAAGTCACACCCTTAACTGTCACACTGTGACAATTTGGGAATATTTTTACTAAAAAAAATCCCAATCAGTCACACTTACGATTTGTGCGAGCGAGCGAAGCGAGCGAGCCAGATGGTTCGGAGCAGAAGTGACTCGAATAGGTATTTTTTTTTTAGTGTGACTGGTTGGGATTTTTTTTTGTAAAAATATTCCAACGTGTCACAGTGTGACAGTTGGGTGTGACTCGTTGGGAACAAACGCAAATTTCGATGGTCCCTCCAGGATCGTCTCCGCAGGACTTCAACGGGTAATATCATGGCATCGACTTGAAACTTGAGACGAATATAGTTCCTTTAAATGCGGAGTACCTATTTAGGCGACCGAGCTTTGCTCATGCTAAAACTCGATAGTAAGCGTTTCCCGGAGATCAGAACAATCTAGATCGATTTGTCATCCCCGAAACCCCTACATACCAAATTTCATCAAAATCTTTGAAGCCGTTTCCGAGATCCTCTAAAAAAATATATAAATAGGTATTCAAGAATTGCTCGTGTAAAAGTACTATAGATAGATATAAGTAGGTCTTCGTATAATATTAGTACCTAATAAAAATGCAGACTTTTCAAAAGGAAAAATGAAGCCTATATTGAATCACTTTAGTCTCTGTCTGTGTATCCGTCTATTACGACCTTTTTCTCAGGAACGCGTGAAGGTATCAGGCTGGAATTGATATCAAATACTCAGGTCTGCTAGGTACCTCTTGAAGCAGTGACAAAATCATAAGTAAATGCAATCCAAAAATGTCATTAAAAAGCGTTTCTCTTGTCTTTAGACTAGTGATGGGCAAAGTATGGCCCGCGGGCCAACTCCAGCCCGCCAAGGAATTTTAACCGGCCCGCCGACGAACCATCGAAATTAAAGTACCCATTAACCCGCGATAAATAATATTATTTTGATCGCCCTGTAGGTACTTAATATAAAATAGAATTAGTACTTAATAGATGCACGGGTAAAGGAGTCAGCTAGACTAGCCGTGTAGTAGAGAGTGGAGGTGAGGTGATTAAAAAAATTACAAAAAAAATGTTTAATTCTGGCCCTCCTCTAAAATATCTTCACTTTTTGGCCCTCTCCTATCAAGAAAGTTTGCCCGCCACTGCTTTAGAGTGTCGAAATCAAGAATTTACTGGCGTACCTACTTATAACCTGATCCCGTTCCCGTAGGAATATCGTAGATAAATAATACTTAATATATCTGCGGTTACTGTAATCCTGCTTTCTTAAAACGAAGTTTCATACATATTTGTTCAGCTATACTTATTGATATTTATAATAATAGTAGAATTCAAATCAATCCATTCTATGCTTCGAAATTTAACCCCTATACCTATTAGCTCGATGTTAGTAATAGAAAGGTTACTTTCCTGACAATTTGAGCTTCAAGGCGTATCTCAAAACACTTAAAAATATGCGTGCTACATACCTTAACTGCACAGAGATTTAAGATCCAATAAATATAGTAATCCTTTATCACTTATCCGGATTTCTCCCGTTGAGCCCCACGCTGCGAGCGGCACTGCGCACGCGCCGGTAGGTATTAATAGACGGACTGGCATGCTTTCGGTGTTGCTGAAATTTGACGACGGGTTTGTTATTGGGCCGTACTGGAACTTGATATATCACTGTCCTTAACTATTGAGGTACTAAGGAGAAAGCTCCTGCGGGTAGTGTTTGCAGAAATTTTGAAAAAAATCGGCCAAGTGCGAATCGAACTAGTATCAAATATTACGCTATAATTTGCTAGGTATAGACTGTAGCGTAGCTGTCATTTTGAACCTGTTGTTTTGAACGGATATATGTAACAAGAGGTAAAATGGGGGTGATTTTTTTTCTTCTAACTGATTTAGCCGATTAAGCCGTGGTGGCCTAGTGGTTTGACCTATCGCCTCTCAAGCAGAGGGTTGTGGGTTCGAACCCCGGCTCGCACCTCTGAGTTTTTCGAAATTCATGTGCGGAATTACATTTGAAATTTACCACGAGCTTTGCGGTGAAGGAAAACATCGTGAGGAAACCTGCACAAACCTGCGAAGCGATTCAATGGTGCGTGCGAACTTCACTTTCCGCACTGAGCCCGCGTGGGAACTATGGCCCAAGCCCTCTTGTTCTGAGAGGAGGCCTGTGCCCAGCAGTGGGACGTATATAGGCTGGGATGAACTGATTTTGATAAATTATTTTACTATCCTCTAACGATTTTGATGAAATTATGACCTTTGTGGGGGTATTTGGGAGCAAACTATCGATCTAGTTTGGTCTTACCTATGGAAAAATGAGTGTTTTTGAGTTTACCCCAAGCGAAGCTCGACTGTCCAGATTAGGTGATCTGGACACAGTGACGTAGCTAGGTAACCAAAGGCTTTGGGGCAAAAAATAAACTTAATCGTTTGTTCCGTATTCGTCGTGTTCCGAATTCGATGTACTCCAGATTTGTCATTTATAGTTTGTAAGTCAGAGTCTGAGGGGCCCCTGGGCTTGGGGGCCCCGGGGCACTGCCCGTCTAGCCCTCCGGTAGCTACGCCACTGCCTGGACATGAAAGAGAAAATTGGCTTACTAATGTTTCCGCGAATGGAATGGACCGTTTGTGCAACCTGTTTCTTTTCACAACTTTTAATTTCCCAACTGTTTAATATTCCTGAAACTGTAAATATTTCAGGATTTTTATAAAACTAACCTAACCTAACCTAAAGGGTTTTACTCGATGGCCCTGAAACAAATCCTGAAATATTTACAGTTTTAGAGTTTGCGAAATGAAAAGTTGCGAAACGTTACGTTGCGAAAAGGCAGTACCCGGAGAAAATTATTGTATCTAGGTAGGTACAAAAACTGACTAATATCTACTACGATCTCTCTAAAGCTCTAACGTCTTAGAAATCTAGTTTTAGGGTTATAGGTTTATAAATATTTAGATTTGTCATAATAATCTTCCGCAAAATTAGTTTTAGGGGGATACCCGTATTTTACTTTTATTGCGTGATGAATAGTGACGCCATCTTTTGGCTAATTGCTGAACTATCTCGAAACACTCCGTATCGGCTGTGTTCAACTCAACAGTAACTGTAACCAGGGGGGCTACTACGTAGTTCGAAGTTTCCTATCGTACCGTCCCTCTCACTCTCGTACCTATTAAATAATGTAAGCGTCGGCGGGACGACAAGATACGAAGTTCGACTTTTGCACTTTATAGTACGGGGTTTAACCGACTGATGTTTTAAAAATATGTCCACAGTTGTATAAAATGGCCCTATTTTTCTGTAGGCCTCTTTACTCACACGGTTTATCGCCGTGAAAATCTACGGTAATTCGCCGCGTGTAGGCACGGTCGTCAGTGTTGTATGGATCACTATGAAAGCTTGTAACGTGCGGCGCCACGGCCGCGGCGCCGTGCCGTGCGCCACCGTGCACGTCTACAAGCGTAGATTTTCACGGCGATAAACCGTGTGTGTACAAGAGGCCTACTGTACTACAAATCTATAGCGTATAGTTCCCGAATAAAAAGTACACAGACAAACTGAAAGACAGATGGCATGCCACAAATAATGAACCAGTGTTTTTCGTTTAGGGCCTAAATGAAAAACACTGGTCCTTTATTTGTGGGATGCCACCTGTCTTTCAGTTAGCCTAAATTTCAGACTGAGGAAACTAAAAACTAGAAATAAAAATAAAACAAAGGTAATCACTTTGTTAAAAAAATATTTTAATATTTATAAATTAGTGTCTAAAACATAAATGGTATACAAATTCACGCGATAATTATTAAATTGTCTTTTTAGTTTAGTGAAAGGAATGAATAAATGTTAAAAATATTTTAAAAGTTTTCATAAAAAATAGTTATTTTACAATATATTTATAAAAAGCTTTGTACTTTGGCAATAAATAAATATAAGTCAGATCATAGATGCTCAGGGTTTAGATCACAGATTTTAAGGCAATTAAGTAAGTCAATAAAAATTAAAAAGGTAGACTAGAATTTAAAGGTTATAACATAAATAACTAACTTTTAAGTTACAGAATTAACATTACATAAGTAAAAGATAACAAGAATTATTCTGAATTATTTAATTATAATTTAATATTCAAACGACAAGTTCGTGTATTTTTATGTAACTAGCGATCTGCCCCGGCTTTGCATGGGTACAAAATTAAACTTTGTTCACAATTTTCACCTCCATTTGCCAAAATTACACCCACCGGGGCGCGTCGAATATTACATTTTAAAATATAAATAATAAATAAATAAATCCATCGCTTACGTTAAAATTTAAAAGATCTAAGTGTAGAGACGGCGGGAAATGAATTTATTTTATACCCCAAATAATAATAAGTACAGTCGCCCACATTTTTAAGTGGCCATTCGAGCTTTTCAGTTAATATTAATTTGTAATAGGCTCACAATTGCATAGTTAACAGAGTTAGCGACTCTACACTACATTTTTGTCAAAACAATGCATTTTTTTTGCCTTTTTATGGATTATAAATAACGTTACTTAGTATTTAGTGAAGAAATATAATAAACATTATCTCAAATCGATTCATTAAATAACAATGTTAGCACAACATAACATAGATCGACACAACTAACTAAATTAAATACTATTAAACGCGACCGACTAGCGAGTTTTACAAAAACTTCAAAAAAATACCAACAATTCTCCAATAAACCTCATCCTTTCAAGAAATCCAACAAAACCAGTCATGAACTGTAAAGTCAGTATATTTATCAAGGCGCTCAGCGGCATCATTTTCATGATATCTTGCCGATGATTTTCTCCCACGTCTTGATCTTCTTCAGAGCTTCTCTTGCTGCAGATGCCATGAGACCTTCCGAGGACTGCGAGGGCTCGAAGCCAAGGATGAGGGCTGCCTCTGAGAGGTAGCCCACGATCTGAAAGGAAACATTTGATGAATATTTTCTCTACGGTATGTACTTTACCAGCACATTGGCGCAAAAAAAGCGTGCATAAATGCGTGCACTGCTTTAAAACGGCAGATGTATATTGTAGAATTGGTAAGTTCAAAATAACAAAATACATGTTTATTTAGTATTTAGTATTTATTTATTTGGCTAAAAACATAAAATACATAAGGCCTTATTCTAATAAGTCTTACAATATTATGCACCCTGGTAGGGTATAGCCACATTTATAATAATGTTAAGTATCTAATTCTATTAGGCAACTAAAAAGTAAGATATCCTACGTACTCGTACTTGCATTAAAGCTTAAAAACTACGGACATTATGCTATAAATTAAATTAGACTGTTTAAAAGTTCAGCAGCAAAAAATGAGCACTAAACTAAATAAAAATGATTCGTAAGAAATGTTTGAACAGGCATTTAAAAATATTCAGCAAAAATATGACCGAATGGGCAGTTTTTTTTTAATTATTTTTTTATTCAACTGGATGGCAAACGAGCAAGTGGGTGGGTGGATGATAAGAGATCACCACCGCCCATAGACACCTGCAACACCAGGGGGATTGCAGATGCGTTGCCAGCCTAGAGGATTAAGATGGGATACCTCAAGTGCCAGTAATTTCACCGGCTGTCTTACTCTCCACGCCGAAACACAACAGTGCAAGCACTGCTGTTTCACGGCAGGATTAGCGAGCAAGATGGTGGTAGCAATCCGGGCGGACCTTGCACAAGGTCCTAACACCTGCAAACTTGCAGTTATTAGCTGTCAGGTAAAAAATCGAAATAAGCCGGTGAGAAATCTCATTTTAAACCGTTCTTAAAAATGACGCGGAAAAATGTATCCCTTTGAATTGAAGATCTAACAATTTATTTACTTTATCTTTCTTGATAATCTACGTTCTGAGGACTCTCTTTACTCTCATGGTAATGATAATCTTCAGTACGATACAAAAATAAGTACAGCATCTGACCAAGAATCATACAAGATCGTACCTTCTAGCTGAGTCCTAAATAAATAAATTCATGTTCAGATAACATTATGTAGTTTCCGTACTGTTTAGTGTGGCTATACATATACTGTTTCAGCGCTCAAACTGTACAATTGAAATATATACCTACTCCTCATCCCAAAAATCGAAACACCGCGCTATTTCATGATAGATATTCTAATATTCTCACGAAAATCACACAACTACAGGTAGCGTTACGCGGCGCGACTAGTTCGAGCGAGACTGCGAGCGTGCGTGCCGGGCGGTGCTCATAGCCCTAGTGAGTTAACCCACGCCGGCGTGGGGTGTTTTGATACTTACAGAATCGCACCTATATCGCGGAGTGCCCCCTGTCATACATATCTCCCAATCACCCCTTTCACTCTTGCTCATGACCTCAGAATCACTCAGTATTGTCCATTAGCGTACCTCTTTGAGCCGCGTGCGCAGCTCGTCTTTGCTGATGGCTTTGGCCTCGAACTTGCGCGTCGTGAGGATCATCAGCGGCGCGTGCAGTTCGTACAGAGTCACGCCTGCGAATAAACAATCATCAATTAAATTATACAGTCAAGATATTCAGCAGGGCTACTACGAAACCCGAAACTCAAAGTTCGTGTCGTGCGGTCCCTCTGACACTTATACTATTTATTACGAGAGCGAGAGGGACGGACGATACGAAGTTAGAGTTTCGTAGTAGCCCTGCTGCTTTTGGCTGCGTTTAAATCAGATATGTTTTATGTGGTCTGAGCCTTACTGTAACCACTGGCTGGCTGCACTGAATGGGCCGGTTCGACCGGGTTAGTACCACACTCCCACAGAATACCGGCGTGAAATAGTACTTTTGCTACTGTGTTTCGTACGGTGAGTGGGAATCCGGAGGCCCAATTCCTCTCCCTCCCCCATTAGCCCCCTTTTAGGCCGGCAACGCACCCGCAGTCCTAATGCTGTAGGTGTTCATGGGCGGCGGTGATCAGTTACCATCAGGTGACCCGCATACTCGTTTTCCAGCTATTTGATATAAAAAATACGAGTATAAAAAAAATGTGCGGGGATGTGTTTCGAGAAATTTGTTTTTCACTACAATATTTTTGAAACGCAGCCTAAGACATTGCTAAAAGTCAGCGCCGGTTCTAGCCCTTGATCAAGGTCTACCTTGAATGTCTACTCCGCTTTTACGCCTCTCAAAAGGCGCCATCTTATCATCACTTATTTTGCACTGGGCACTGGAAAAAGGCGCCCTTGCCATCTCTAGCTCCTCTAGCTCTATCGGGTAGTCTACCCCAATGCCGCTGCTAAAATACAATATTTGACAGCTCCTTAATTTGCCATATCTTAATATTATTTTGAAAATATAGAAGTGTTTCATAAAGGCCCTTTCTTCCCGGTTGATCGACACCTCTGGGGACCCAAGACCTGGCACGTATTTATCCCAGCGGATCGCACTTGCGGTCCAAAGGGGTAATGCGGCCAGCATCATGGGAACCCTGCCACAGCAGATCTTTTGGACGGGGTTTTCTTTTTATAATTTTCATTTTTATAGTAACATGTAGATAATTATATTTACATACAATACAATACAATAACTCTTTATGCACACCAATACAGTAACAGTACAGAGAAAACAAGTATATACACAGTACACACACAGCACAGCACACACACAGTACACAGCACACAGACCACAGCACAGTACAGTAGTAGTAGTAGTTGTATTTAGTTAAGGTTTCTTAGGTAAGTTTTCTTGTTTATTATATTATTATTATTTATTTAATTTAATCTGTACTTCTTTTGTTTTTTTATTTGAGTAGATATACAGATAGTGTTTAGCGAAGAGAAAATTTAAATCTGTATACCTGTCTCTTTCTCAAACGCTTTTCTCTATGCAGCAAGTATGGCGGTACTGGCGTGTGACGTCACATGCCAGTATGTCTTTCTCTGTCTAATCTTGAATTTCAAACCATTTTAACTTTGTTATTTGTAAAGGTAGCTTAAAAATTGTTTCTCTATTCGATAACAGGCATTGTGATTTTTTAATTTATAAAACATATACAAAATAGTCAAATACCGTATTGGTTTATGAATAGCGCTAATGTACTGTGACATGTTTAACGAGATTAATTGAAATTAAAGCTAATATGTTTTCGTTTACCTTTACTTGCCCGGATTTCACTTGCCATACCAACGTTTGCCATAAAACATATAGAACCGTGCTGTTTCAGGTTTTTTTTAAATGTCATCATATATAATGCAGTACATACACTGCAGTAGGTTAGGTTAGGTTATCAACTCTGAAAAAATTACTATTTCAGTAATAAATTACTTTATGGCAAATGAATTCTAGAAAACGATACATTCGGGCATATGAAATTCGGGCAAACGATAGAGAACCATATGTTTTTTGTGGAGTCAGTCAAATTTTTTGGTATGTAGGTATCATTTATTTTCTCGTTTTTCACTTTAACTGGTCTAAATTACAATACGTGTTTGGTTTCGCTTGATTGATGAACGCCCCATTTAATATTTTTTGTAAAAAGTGTTGCAATAAATAAATCATAAATAAATAGGTACTGAATACTGAATCCTGATTTTTTTCAGTTCTTTTTAATTTATGAGTATGAGTATTCACTATTAGTACAGGAATGAGGATGAGTATTAAATCCAAGTTATTATGGTCCAAGCCCTCTCATTCTGAGAAGAGGCCTGTGCCCAGCAGTGGGATATATATAGCCTCGAACGATGATTATGATGGAATCCAATGTTAACTCACCTCTCAGCCTAGAATACCCAGGCTCTATGACATCAAAAGCCGTCATCAGCTCGCGGCAAATCTCGACCTTCCGCAGCAGCTCTCTCTCCGGCATCTCGTGGATGAGATAGTCCGCAGATTTCCCATACAGCTGGGAGAGGGAGTGAAGCGCCGACAGACGCAAGTAGTGCCCGCTGTGGATGACGTTGCGGTACTTGTGAAGGAAGGTCTCGAAGCCTGGGACGTCGTTGGCATCTATTTGCTCGAACTCATCCGTCAGCCTGCAATGGATGAAAAATTCGTTTTAAGTATGGTGTGGCTATGAAGCTCGAGGTCCAGCATTTAAACTCCGGTCGAAACAGCCGCCTGTTAAGATAAAAACGGAGGCACTTTGTAAAACGTATTTAACCTCTTCCCCGCCGCAAAACAAACGAAGTGACGTGCTCTGTAGGCCACAGAAAAACCAGCCTAAGAAGTCAACTTGATTTTTAATTCCATTGCAGAAGGATTAATTTTGAGTTGAATGTTGGTCGTGTATAAATGACCGTGACGTGTGAGGCATTCCATTGACTGTCGCAACTGGATGACTGGCGGTGAAGAGGATAAAAGAGAGAAAGCTTTTATGATCGCAAGCAAGGTGGGACTTAATCTTGAATCTCCTGTGGCTTTACGCTCCAAAAGGTGTTATACTAACCAATAACTGCAGCCGTTGTCGCCGCAGCGCCAAGCGGCCTCAGGGTCCAGGGGCGCGGAGGACAGGACGTGGCTAAAACACTTGGGGCAGCGGAAGAAACTGATACTCAGCTATGGCACCAACCTCTTTAACAACAGTTGAACCGCAGCCGCAGGCATGTTGTAACTGCAGCCGTTGTCGCCGCAGCGCCAAGCGGCCTCAGGGTCCAGGGGCGCGGAGGACAGGACGTGGCTAAAACACTTGGGGCAGCGGAAGAAACTGATACTCAGCTATGGCACCAACCTCTTTAACAACAGTTGAACCGCAGCCGCAGGCATGTTGTAACTGCAGCCGTTGTCGCCGCAGCGCCAAGCGGCCTCAGGGTCCAGGGGCGCGGAGGACAGGACGTGGCTAAAACACTTGGGGCAGCGGAAGAAACTGATACTCAGCTATGGCACCAACCTCTTTAACAACAGTTGAACGCAGCCGCAGGCATGTTGTAACTGCAGCCGTTGTCGCCGCAGCGCCAAGCGGCCTCAGGGTCCAGGGGCGCGGAGGACAGGACGTGGCTAAAACACTTGGGGCAGCGGAAGAAACTGATACTCAGCTATGGCACCAACCTCTTTAACAACAGTTGAACCGCAGCCGCAGGCATGTTGTAACTGCAGCCGTTGTCGCCGCAGCGCCAAGCGGCCTCAGGTCCAGGGGGCGGAGGACAGGACGTGGCTAAAACACTTGGGGCAGCGGAAGAAACTGATACTCAGCTATGGCACCAACCTCTTTAACAACAGTTGAACCGCAGCCGCAGGCATGTTGTAACTGCAGCCGTTGTCGCCGCAGCGCCAAGCGGCCTCAGGGTCCAGGGGCGCGGAGGACAGGACGTGGCTAAAACACTTGGGGCAGCGGAAGAAACTGATACTCAGCTATGGCACCAACCTCTTTAACAACAGTTGAACCGCAGCCGCAGGCATGTTGTAACTGCAGCCGTTGTCGCCGCAGCGCCAAGCGGCCTCAGGGTCCAGGGGCGCGGAGGACAGGACGCGGCCGCAGCACTTGGGGCAGCGGAAGGCGCTGGCGAAGGTTCCGAGCTCGGTGGGGTCGGCGCAGCGCCGGCACACGCAGTCGAAGAATTTGCTGTGCTTGATGTGCTCGCGACGTTTCAGAGTGCCCTGAAAAATTGATGGTATATATTATTAAGATTAGTTTTTTGGAATCTTTTTGTATTTTATCTACACCCATATAGTAAATCCTCAATTATGCGTTTGAAAACCATAGGTAATACCCAATATTACGATATTGGATTCTATTATGAACACGGCTGTATCGTAATGAGATTTCATACATCATTACAGCAGCAGCGGGTCGTCGCGCGCGCAGCGGGCGCAGCTCGTGGGGCAGACATACCTACCTAGTTCTTGTTAATGCAGGTCATTCTCAATGGTTCGCGGAACACATGATAGAGGATTTAATATATTGTTACGACGGTGGGTTAGGGTGCTAAACTTTGATCGTGTTTTTCGACCCCTTGGAGGCGTTTTCAGCAGGCTGCAATACCGTTTCAGGCCGTTTCAGAGGATGCTTCACATATAAGTTTATCAAAATTTTACCCAAGTTGCCGTCGTTTTCAGGCGCCTGAAACATGTTTTCAGTCCGTTTCAGGCCACTCTTTATCTAATGACGCCATTACCTGAAAACCCGTTTTCAGGCGTTTTCAGGACCCCTTATGGGCCCCTGAAGTAAATTTCAGTATATGACGAAATTTTCAATAGGAGTGAAAGAGATAGCACGATTAGAAAGAGATAGCTATACTGAGAACATTCGAGAAGATGTGTAACAAGGATAGCCTATATGTGTGAGAGAGACAGACAGATGACCCTATTTCTGGAATATTCTAGTAACTGTGTGAGAGAGATAGCACATGAAAGAGACAAACACTCTACTCGTTTCTGGAACTTTCTAGATGTAGGTATGACGTCCTACCTGGACTATTCTCGAACTTTGTGGACCGATTCACTGGGGGTATATAAGCCGGGCGAGGTTGCGGCGGAGTTTCGAATACGATACCGAGAGATAAACATCGAAGAGAATCAAAGCGACTAGTAAGTGAGTGCGAAATTACTGTGAACTGTTTTTAAGTGTTTTGTAAAGTTAAGTAACAGTGTGAAAATAAATCCTACTCTTATTCATCGGTGTCAAAAGTGCTTTTCAATCACGAACCCACCCCACGAACGTAACAATATGGATATAGATAAAATATTGTATGCAACTGTACGTAATTAGGCCTTAAAACACTCATGTGACCCTATTATGAAACTCGGCTACGCTTCGTTTCATAAACCCACACTCGTGTTTTAAGGACCCCTATTACGATACATTTGCATAAAATACTATTTTATTTCAATTCCAAATTTTTTGGAATTTTATATTATCTTACTAATAGGTATAAATGCGAGAGTTTGTGAGTTTGTTTGTTCTTTCACGTTATAACGTCTAAACGAATTTGGTATATATTTACATAAACAGCTGGAGATCTGAAATAACACATAAGGTTTTTTTTATCCTGATATACCCACGCGATCGAGATAAAATCTCGAAACCTCAACCGCTAGGATTAATGACATAAAATTTGGCAATTTGCAAACGCGATGTAATTTTTGGTAATTACCATGGGCACTAACTTCTTTCTTTGTTTGGTACGACCTAGCTTATGGCTCTACGAGTATTTTTTAGGGCCGGTAGGACGTGTCAAATATTTTTGCATGCTCCTCTTAGTACGACTTCGCATTTAACAATCAACTGTTTTTAGCGACGTAAGTTTGACTAATATTATAAATGCGAAAGTTTGTAAGTCTGTTTGTTTGTTTGTTTTTTACTTCATCACGTCCAAACCACTGAGCTGATTCAGATGAACTTCGGTATACCGATAGTTTAGGTCCCGGGGAAGGACATAGGATAGTTTTTATCCCGGAAAATTGCATAGTTCCCGCGGGACAGCGATAAACGAGCTCTGCGCGGACGGAGTCGCGGGTAACGGTTATTATAGGCATATTTTATTATGAGCCACCATAAAAGTACATCCGTTCGTTTAGTTCGGTGTCTGGTTAGTACGACGTAATATCAACAGGCCCTTGGCCGTCGTTATAACCGGATTCTACTGTACTATACAATAAAGAGTCATTGTATTGTATACGGTGGATGCGGGCCGCTTCCAACCGAAGCAACGTGAGGTCTATGGCAGAGGCCTATGTCCACTGTTGGCCATAGGATACGATGAGGCAACACTGATGATGATGATGATGGAGGGACATATTGTGGCATAGACTAGGGTGCTTTGATGGTAAACCTGCAAAGTGTAAGCGTAGCACAGCGAGAGCAAGTCCCCCTGGCGGTGCGGCACGGCGGCGCGCACGGTGAGCGGGCGCGCGGCGCGCTGCTCGGCGTCCGTGTGCGTCGTGCTCGGCGTGCACGCGTGCGCCAGCAGGCACGCTGACGAGTACAGCGCGCGCGCGCTGCCGCCGCCGCCGCCGCCGCCGCCGCCGCCCACCTCGAACGCGTTCACCTGGTAAACCAACAAATACAATGCCAAGTCAAGTCCACTGACTTCGAGAGCACGTCCGCGAGGTAGTAAAGGCCCGGTTACAGGGAGCCCATCTAGAGCTGTCCATCCTCCCGCTCGAGTCTCAAAGGGCTAACACATTTTTTTTCATTTCTAGCACTCGACCACTTGTCACATGTATATCGCAATTATGCGTTAGAAACCTTCGGTTCATGACCTAGGAGTCACCCTGTGCCCGGTATAAGATTGAAACTGGGCTCTCCATAATATGCTACCAACAAGCCCTAAGCTACATTGGCCACATTTCCCAAAGACAATCAGATTCCGAACAATATTTCAAAATAATCCATACAAAACATCCTAAGGACTATAATAAGATATCCCGATCGCTAGAAGTGTGTAAAATTTGACTAAACAGCTAGATTTACCTTTACATAAATTGCTACTTTGATTTCAAGCTAAGTAAAAGTTGATAAGCAGTTCTGACCTCCAATATCCCGCAGACAGTATGCACCTCTTCATCGTGGAACTGCATCCCCCAGCCGCGCAGGCGCTTGAGCACGCGCAGCTCGTTGCTGGGCCAGATGTCTCCGCGCTGCCGCCGGAGGGCGTTGTGGGCCTCCATCGCGGACAGCGCTGCCCACTTCGCAGGGTCTTCAGTTTTGAGGAGCAAGCATCTGGAGTTAAGGGGTGTTTAGTTAGCAGGTATTACGGGGACTGACGACATCACGAGAATGGTGGGCAACCGGTGGTAGCAGGGTGTCGTGCATTGTGACGTTCTTGAAATTGGCTTTTGTTTAATATTCGCCTTCCGGCTCATGATGAAGAGGGGTTGAGTTTGACTGCGTCTAGTCTACCTGGTGTGGGTGGGGGAGGCTCCAATAGAGATATTCTCTTCAGGCGGGGACTTCGATATAGAAAGAGAAATCGGAAGATACTTCCATAGCGTCATGTAAAACTCGGTTGGAGTTCCTATTTGTTCACTAGAAGGCGCTAGGAGTCGCTAGTTACACCGGTCATAACGTTCTAATTAAAAGCTCACCTGAGCGGCATGAGCGCGTGATAGGACTCCTTAAGGTCCTCCAGGTCACCGTAGTCGGGGGGCAGGCCTGCAGCGCCGCGCACTCGTAGAGCGAGTGGCCCGTGTACCGCCCGCGACCCACACACGACTTGCTGCACAGCGGCCATTTGCAGCCGTCACATCTGGAGAAACCAGAAGTTGGATGCTGAGCCAGCAGTTTGTGGTGAGTGAGCTACTGAACGTAGCGACCGATGATGCATTCGTCGCTTATGTCTTTTAAGGTTAACATTGTGAGGAAACTAGTTCAAACCTGCAAAGCAATTCAATGGTGTGTGTGAAGTTACCGATCCGCACTGGGCCCGCATGGGAATTACGGCGCAATCCCTTTCATTCTGAGAGGAGGCCTGTGGCCAACAGTGGTATAGCTGGAATGATGGTAGCCCTAATTGAACAACGCCATAGTATTGCAAGCCGAAGCCGCTAACTGAATAGCCGTCGACATTTTACAAGCTTTTGTTTCACTTGCCCTGTTTGTTGTCTCATGTAATGTAAGTTCATTTTGACCCACTTCCAGTAGTCGGATTTACGTGAAGTTTGGTACATATACAACTATGTAAATTGGATGACAATGCAAGTTACATAAACTTACCATAGATTAAGTTGATAGTTGCGTCTTTATGGCGATTATCTTTAATGAGTCTCTGCCCTTTGGTAGAGATGATAACGAATTCCTGGTGCATACTGACTTGTAGATCGCGGCGGGCGGCAGCTCACGATAACAGCCGAGGCAGACGAGCCCGCAGCCCGCGCACGGTCCCACCGCCAGCGCCGGCACCTCCAGGATCACCTCCCCTGCTCGCAGATCCCGGCGCGCCACCAGGTACCTGGAACACCGTACAAGCAAAGAGTCAATATGGCATTTGGGTAATTCTACGAGCGATTCAATCGCTATCACTTTCCTGTCAGATAAACCTTTGGCCTCATCTCCACTTTACATCAGGTGAGATTGGGGTCAATCTCGGTCAGTTTCAAGGTTACGGCTCATTAGAGCCACCCGGCACCCGACCAGCACCGCCTCGACTTTCGGCATCCACTCGTTGTCGACTGGTGGTCCAGGCGCGGGCGCCGAGTTGACAACGAGTGGACCTCGCGCGGTCAACGAATTTCCGCGTAAGGGGGATGAAGAGCGGGAAGCGGGTGGAGAGCGCCGCATCGCAAGCGTGCGGGTGAGTGGTCCACTCGCCGTCCACGCATGGCAACCTCGCGAGTGAGGCGATCCGGTGACGCTAAGGAGTTGATGTAGTGAGCGCATGTCCATACAAATCCATATGAAGAATACTAACCTAACCTTTATGTGAAAAAAAAAACGCTCGTCGGACTATCCGTTTGACAAAACATAGATAGAGATAGAACCATGATGAATTGTTTTTTCCTATCCCGCGAAAATTTCAAAAAATCACTTCTTAGAGCACCCTTATGCCACTACAAAGAATTTTTCTGCCAAAGGAGTCTCTAGTTCAAGTAGTTTAAGCTGTGTGTTCTGTTAGGTACACTTTTACAGATATTATCATCAGCTCATTTGTCACTTGTCACTCGTCTGCTGGCTCTCTCAGAGAGCACGCTTACCTGCCCATGATATCTGAATGCTTGACGACATAGCAGGGCTCGGGCGCCGGCTCGGGCTCCTCGGACTCTTCCTCCGCCACTTCGGGCTCCGGTACATTTTCCTTGTTGCGCTCGCGCCCCTCACGATTGCTGCGCTTCTTTTGCTGAAATAAAGATAAAACTCGGTTAATAAAATGATGTCAATGCTCATGGAGATTTTTAATAATATTTATCTCCACAATTAGAAACTGGTTAAAAATTTGTGTATTGCTAGAAAACTCAATTCTAATAACATTTGTTCAACTATACTTGGACGAGTTTGTGTGTGACACTCAGTAATACATACCCTGTCGCAGGGAGCCTCTGCTGCTTTTATCAAGATTTTTTTTTGATAAGTGCGGGAAATGCTGACTGCGACAGGGTTCAGTATTCAGTATTCAGTATTTATTTATTGCAACACCTTTTACAAAAAATTATAAAAAATGATGCCCTGTTGGGGCGTGGCAATTTTAAAATTAATTACATTAATTAACTTATACATAACATATTATGCTATTTTAACCTCATGTATTTTTTAGGAAAAGGTTTAAGGAACTCTTATAAATTAACTTTATATAATTAAGGGGTTGTACGAGTGTCGCATACAAATTAGTCAAGATATTATTGACAATTAGATATACTAATCGAAACTATTTACATCTATTCGTAATTCACTTTCATGCCGCACAATTTTAAGAAAAATTTAAAATTGTACTTATTTTTAAAGCGATGTTCACAAATCGATCCCCAGAGAAGTTTAAAAGTACAATGATAATAATATACATACCTACGTCGTCATGAATTTCGCTGTCATGTTTAGTACCTATCAATTCAAAGAAAATAGCACACCAATAGCCTGCACAATATTTTAGACTATCGCGGTCATTACTAATTTTATGAATAAGTAAATTAAAATCCAGGTACGCGGAACAAAACCCGAATTTAATTGATAAAACCAATAGCTTGTACCTAATTGTAAATACAATCATCACAATCGTCAATTTTTCCAAAACAAAAGGAATTTGGTTCTAGAATCTTCGCTCTGGTCTCGACCAAAAGAAATGAACATTCGCATGTATCAAAATAACGCTTGCAAAAGTTGTAAAACACTCATAAAAAGTTCGCAAAATGTATGAAGCGTTTGAAGTCAGACAGCGGCACGGTGAAACCTAAGAAATATGATTAAATATTTCAAAACCCGACCGCCGAAAACATTCCACATTTCAAAAATAAAACCGTATAAAAAATTTGATTGTCAGTCCCAATAAACCGAATTAAATTAAGCAACACGTCTTCGCGGCACATTCCTGCTGAGAGATATATGTTTCCGCCGAGAGACCGGACTTACCCCGAAGAGGCGAAAAAACATCGCGAGATTGTTGCGACGGAGCAAAAGGCACGTCTCTGGCATGTACGGGAAATGTTACTGATGCTACTGGCTAGCAGGGTGACGTGCTACTGTTATGAATGAGTGGATCGGGTAGGCGTTGTCTAGGTGTATTCTGGGCGCCACTTGACCGCCGTGCCAATCGCTTGGAGTAAAAATCCGTTTCGTAACCCCCTTGAGATTTATTGGCACGAAATGGGATAGGTTAAGGTTCGCACTTCGGCTGGCAGCGTTTTACTACTAACATTTTCAATGGATATTTTGCGGGTTTTCAGCGAGTTGCCTGGCAAAGCAAGATGCCCAAGTCGCAATTATGTTTGCAAAGTAAAATGTCTACGTGGTAGAATGTATTGGAAGCATACGACGAGGAGGAATAGTTAAGACAAACGTCTTGTGGGCGGTGACCTTCGAAGTTACGGTCATTTGTTCTAAGAAGATTATGAATATTTATTTATAGATAAGATTACTACAAGATTCAAAAACTACATTTACTTACGTTACGAGCCATCCTTCCTACAACCCGGTTCGGGAGCGTAAGTATCTCGGTAGTATTCTGGGCAATCTCGTAATATAAATAATGCGGAACCATTAGCTGTTAATGCGATTGAGCGCCGTAAGTCAATGTCCTGGTTCGGCTGCAAATATTTATAGCCGATACCCCGATACCCTTCGCTCTTGAAAAATACCGTGCTAATGGACCGCTTGGCTATTCGGATGCGAAGTTCAAGGGCAGGCCGCGGGGGTGCATCTTTAAAGGCCAATATTTTTTTTTTTAATTTTTATGTCATTGAATTACAAACAATATTTTTTACCAACAAGAATACTTATTATTACAAAATTAGTCAACAGAGACCTCTCAGAATGTCACAATCAATGACGACTTGCCACCTACATCCACCGGTTGCCCACAATTCTCGCCGAAGTCAAGGGTCCATCTAGCCCTAGCCTAGTGAGAGACCTGCCAAAACTGAGGCTTCTGGTTTATGGTCGCTGTTAGAAGGAAAGCCGAGCGACTTTTGCTGTTTCTTACGTTTCCGGATAAAGCACTTCTTAAAACAAGTTTAGCTCGACATGTTTCGGGCTAATGCGTAGCTCTTCCTCTGGGAGCACGCGTCACGGCGGCTGCTGCAAAACGTATACTGTGCGCCACCGCGCTGCTCGCGCGACTATTTCACGAAACTAATACCGGCACACAACTACCCACATTTTCATTTCCATTTGTGTTATTACTGTCAAATAAGCACACAGCGCTAACAAAACACTACCAATACAGCACTCTAAGCCAGGGTTTCTTAAAGTGGGGAACATATGTATCAGGGGTCCGCAGTAGGTCAGCCCATATATGAGAGTCATCATCACCATCTCAGCCTATATATGTCCCACTGCTGGGCACAGGCCTCCTCTCAGAACAAGAGGGCTTGGGCCATAGTTCCCTAACGGGCCCAGTGCGGATTGGGAACTTCACACGCACCATTGAATTGCTTCGCAGGTTTGTGCAGGTTTCCTCACGATGTTTTCCTTCACCGCAAAGCTCGTGGTAAACTTCAAATGTAATTCCGCACATGAATTTCGAAAAACTCAGAGGATATATGAGAGTGTGTAAACATATTTATTAGGAAATGTCCAAAAAAAAGTTTTGACAGGGGTTCGTTGAATTGTTAAAATTGTGAAAGTGGTCCGTGAACTGTGCCATGACTGCAAAAAGTTTAAGAAACCCTGCTCTAAGCAGTAGGGGTCTGCTGTGGCCGAACACTCGATCAAACGATCATCGGAAAGAAGACGAAATCCTTCATGAACCTTCCACAAAAACTAGGACTACTTTATTTTGTACAAGGAGAAAAATAGCAGGTGGGACTATAGGTACTATAAGTAAGTTTGCTCGTAGTCTTTTTTGACAGGACAAACTAAACCTATACTAAAACGGGCGATCCGCATAGCAACAACTGCTCCAATAGAAACAGCGAAACTTAACCCACTTCAAAACAATGTAAACAATGACATGCGACGTTTTATTTACGCCCTATTACGACTAATAACTCGTAGAAAAATCGATAGTTCACTCGATAAATGGTACATCTCTAAAACTTTCAAACTCGAAACGTCACAGAACTCATCATAGGTGAAAAATATTATAATGGTTATTATTCTTGGCAGAGTTAAACTGTTTTAAAATACGCGTTACTACAATTGTTTGGTTTCTTGGAGCCGGTTCAAGCTTTATACACGTTTAGACGTTTACTTTATAATAGAATTCAAGAGTAACAAATATGAACCATGAGCCCTCAATTTATTACTGAGATGAGTAAGATATTTAAGGAAACGCTTAACTTGTCTGTTGTGATCATAGCGCGAGATTAGACTGATAAATCATTTAGTTCCTGAAATCATAACCCGGTAGATTTAAGTAGCGTTTAACAGAAGATTTTGTTTTGGTTTCGGGTTTGGCACGATCCGGCGTTCAATTGGAGTTAGTTTCCGTTTTGGCAGAAAATTTTCGAATCGCAACATTAATAAATAAAGGCGTAGGTATATAAAATTGATGATTATTTCATGGATAGGGATGTGTTGTGTGTAGTTGGGTATACTTAATACTTGTGATTTATTAATGAAATAATATTGTAAATCTGTTTAAAAATATACTTATGTATAATAAGCATATTACTATTAGTACTTGTATACCTCTTTGAGTTTCTAGTCGGATTCTTCTCGGTAAAGGTTTTTCCGATACGGTGGTGGATTTTTTGACATTCAGAGTGCTTGTTACAGCCTAAATGGAGTAAAGATATTTTAACTTTGAAACTGAACCTGTGGTGTGGACTTCCGTACAAGTTAGGGAGCAATGAGCGTCGAAGATTATGGCTCTACCTAAGTAAAAAAAAAAACTAGATTCACCTTCAGATTTTAGGTTTCCGCCGAAACTAAAACAGAAACTGAAATTCGGTATCGGTTGCAGCGTAGTTTCGGTCGACCACTACTTACCAGTAAGTAGATACTCATTGGTAATGCGTCAAGCGTGATTCAGTGATTTTCACGCGAATATGGTGAAATGAGTTCCCGGACTATCTGGGATTCTGAGATTTAGGGTTGCAAATTGGGAAGCTTCTTTCAGTGATAGTGAAAATTCTATTTTTACACAAGTAATATTTACCTCGACGTTTCGGCAACGTTACAGTTGCCGTGGTCACGAGTAGACTGAAGTGTGGGGTGTCAAGTCCGCCTAGCAGCGCGAGTTCTTCGAACTACCCGCACTTGATCACTAATAGTGCCGGCACTCGTATCACGAACTACCCGCACTTGGTCACTTTTATTAGTCACCCTATCACGCTTTCAGTGAATTGCGCGATTAAAGCCTAAACTGCTGATTTTGTTTTTAACTTAAACTGTGCAATAAATCTTATTTAGCCAGATACTTATGATTTATTGCCAGACGTGAACTAGGTCACAATTTAGTTGACTACACAGCGTTTAGCTCGATATTTATCACAACTAGCCTAGGTAAGTAGAGCTGACTGGAGTAGGCAGAATTGCCACATTTGACGGTACCTTGGTAAATAGTTGTTTGAAACCTGCTGTCTTAAAATCACTTTATATAAAAAACAATTGAAATACCCCTCCTCTTTTTTTGCACTGACGCCATTTTGAATTATCTAACAAATTAAATGACACCTCGTTATATTAAAAACCGGCCAAGTGGAGTCGACTCGCGCACGAAGGGTTCCGTACGTACCTTATCTATACAACATTAGATTAGACATTAGTAAAAAAAACTTTTGTTGTATGGGAGCCCCCTTAAATATTTATTTTATTTTAATTTAACTATTTATTTTTAAAGTGACTATACGACTAAATATTCTATGAATATTTCAAGCGTGTACCTGCAGGGCTACTACGAAACTGGAAGCTCGGTCGTGCGGTCCCTCTGACACTTATACTATTTAATACGAGAGCGAGAGGGACGGTACGATACGAACTTCGAGTTTCGAGTTTCGTAGTAGCCCTGCTGTTGCCGTTAATATCGAGCAAAGAAAGGCAAATAAATCACGGCTGTTGTATGGGAGCCCCCTTAAATTTTTATTCTGTTTTTCATATTTGTTGCTATAGCGACGACAGAAATACCCTTTGGATACGGAACCCTAAAAAACTGTCCAGCAGTTTAGCCTACAGAGAAGACCAAAGAAACGGACATAGGGCAGAAGTATCATTTGTGGCCACTGTACTGTTTGTGGCCATTTATTGTTTAAATATAAGTACGTTTGAAATAAATTTATAGTAATAAATCATTACAAACTTTATACATTTCAGTATAAACTTTTGAAAACTCACTAAACATTATTATTTTAATACTATAACTTTTTATATATGACTTCAAATGTCAACTGGCCAAAAACGGGCTTAACGTGGCCAAAACCGGTACTTCTACCCTACTTATACTTAACGTGGCCAAAACCGGTACTTCTACCCTACTTATACTTATACGCTCGAAACAGAAAACGTAGAATTTGTAACACATTTTGAACAAAAGTTTAATTTTTACTGAAGAAACTTTTATTTAAATGAAGCAATTTATTCACTTTTCAGATACTTGACCAGACCCTGGCCGTTTTTCTCATTTATGCTTGTACCAAATGATCACATCTAATTCCCACACACGAACACAATGACAAACTTATAGCAGCAGACGGGAACACTTGGAACTAAATCGTCCACATACATCCTTCGAAAATAGACATAGACACTAGCGACGCCGCACTGACTCATATAAGTTTGCATTACGGGAATAAAAAAAGAATCTAGTCATCGACAAGTGATGTATGGCATCAATCCGGGTTTATGATCCTGTATAAAGGAGTTTTTTATGTTTCTCTCATAAAAATGTTTAGCGGGAAGTCTAACGATTGATTTAGAAGTCGGTTGAGAAATGTTTATGCGTTTAATAAAGCTTCTTTACCGACATCAAGGTGGGGCCACATGCAGTCGCTCGACGCTTGTTTCCAACGTCAACTGCAGGGCTACTACGAAACTCGAAACTCGAAGTTCGACACTTAAACTATTTTTTCTACTCCTATACTGTAATCTGTGATTTACTTAATCACGAACAGTAATATAACAGCATACATAAAAAGATTCTGGAAAAGTCTATATTGTCTATTCCCCATAACAGCACTGTATCGTAATGTTGCTAAAACGATACTGCAAACTGCAACCACTTACTTTTTTTTCTTAATTCGTACGTTCGGACAGGCTAAGATGCAGCCAGTTACATATTTTATATGGTTTTTATACAGAATAAAAACTTTTCGAACATAATCCATAGCCTGCCAACGCTGCCAAGATAAGTAACGCGTATTTTTAACATCGTCACAGGCAAGTAAACGTGAATCAAAAACAAAATTTAACTTAGACAAATTTTGACATTTTCATATTTGTCACTTGTTTATTGTTGTTTACCTTCTCTTTGCGTTTGCCATACTTTTTACTAAAATATGAAAACGTTTAAAGTTTACTATTTCTCTAATTTTGAATTGTAATTTATAAGTATCCAGTCGAAGAAAAAGTATTGTATGCAACGTTGTATAAGTAAGTCAAAAAAAGCTCGTGGCGTCTTTTTCTTACGATGTTCGCTAAAGCTCACGCCACTCACCTGTTATACAACTGTTGCATAAAATACTATAATACGAGAGCGCGAGGGACTGTATGATACGAATTTCGAGTTTCGTAGTAGCCCTGCTGGTCACGTGACATTCAGCGATAAAGCAGAAAATGTTGAGCTATATCGCTGTAAAAAAACCGTTATTCACTCAAATTTCTTTTATTTGTACCACTGCCACGACTGCTACTAAATGAGATTAAGAAATCAGCTTCCAAGACCAAGACAATTCCTGCAAGAAGCCATCTTGTCGCTGCTGCTCGACGCGGCGACTTGACGCTACTTTTTTTAAGTCGCGGGAAATTCAAAATCACCTTCAAAATGGGGTCAAAATTTATCGGTGCAAACGAGCGACTAGCGACTGCATGTGGGGGCACTCTCAAGGCCCTATGTACGCTTCGTAAGACATCGAAATTTGACCATGTCGTTTTAAAGGCAAGTGTGAAATTTGGATGCTAAAAGTGAGCCATAGAACTTTGTGATAGTGAGAGAGAGTTGCTAATATGTAGCTTTGAAGTGCTGCTCCGTACATAGACTGGAGAATAGTGGGCTTAAAGCTTGAGGTTGTTGCTGGAAACATCTAATCATATCAAGCACTTTCGTAGAATGATTACTATGCTTAGTATACCAAGTAACAGGTTCGTGTGAAAAATGATATTAAATTCCGCTGATCCGCTGGATTTCCGACAATTATGGACCGATTTTCATCACTCGAAAATGCTATTATAAAATCTGTGTATTGTGTTGTATAGAACTGATATAAGCAGGCGTTATATTGTGCTTATTAGTATTATAAAATAATATACCTACGTCTTTGTTGGTTGTATGGAGTTTTCAAAACAAAATCATAAATAACTTAAATTAAAAATTTAAAAAACCCCCGACACAAAAAGCGCCAGCAAAAATAAAAAAAACGCCCGAAAAAACGCCGCCAAAAAAGACAACTAAAAAGTAAAAAATAATTATGCACTACCTAGCTGTTGCCCGCGACTTCATCTGCGAAGAATTCGTTTATCCCAATCCCGCGGGGACTATGCTGATTTCCCGCAAAATTAGCCTAAGTTAATTTAGTATAAGTACCTAGTAATATTTTTTTTATCTAAGCGTCGTCGATGTCGGGGGAACGCTAAGGTTAACAGGAAACTAAAGAAAATATGTTGTATTTTTTAAAGTACCTATTGACCTTAGCGGTCCCCCGACACCGACGACGCTTAGATAAAAAAAATATTACTAGGTATCTGTCACTATTGTACCGTTTATGTCAAACTTAAAACCTAAAATTGCTAAAAGTGGCTCCTAAGCGGTAACGTTTCGTGTGTTCTGCCTACCCTAAATGAGTTGTATACTGGGTGTGGCCTGTAATATGAGCAAATAATTAAAACATCGATCATACTCCTCAAACGGAACAACATTAGTTCAGCGACTTTTAAAAATAATTAGTTTTTTAATTTTTATTACACTTTTAAGTTTATTCGAAGAAGCAATGTACAGCAAAATGCTTGAAGTTTGTAGCGTGACAGGCGACGTCAGTTGTGTTCTAGGATGGCGTACATTGATAGCATTATTTAATTTGTATGAAAAAGGGAAAATTCAAAGACTCCATTATTTTTAAAAGTCGCTGAACTAATGTTGTTCAGTTTGACGAGGACGATCTATGTTTTAATTTTTTGCTCGTATTACAGGCCACACCCGGTATATGTTGTATGAAATCAAAATAACGCGGCTCACAACTCAAAAAATTAGGCTCGTCTATCTTCACCCTAACCCTAAATATCCCAATTGTCATTATGACTGTCGTATAGATGTGATGTCCACTGTCACACCATCCCAGCATCTAGGCCTCGCTCGTCCAATTACCACGACACATAAATCAGCCTGGTTGGCAGCTCGCGCTCATGCGCTGGCACTGTGCACGTGTTAAATAAATTGCAACAAAGTGTTGTTGGCGTTGTCATAGCTAATGCATTTTGATAGTCAATCTGGGACTTTTAAGCCAGAAGCCAGACGGCTGGTGGCTGGACTTTGGTATGTGGTGATAGTTAGGTTTGTGTGATTTCTGTGTGTTACAGAGTGGAGGAGCTGTATGAACATACATTTGTTGCATAGACCGAGGGAGAACAAAGTATTTGTTTTAGTTCGATCATCTTATGATTGGTTTTTTGGAGTCTTTTTGTATTTTTTATTTCAACTCCAAATTTGTTACTTTTACGGGTATCCCGTGAAACCATATCAGAAATAAAAACTGAGACATGGATGCACAGAAATCCTGCAGAATTCCTGTGCATCCATGTCTCAGTTTGTATTTTCGATCATCTTAGCCGCTCTGAATTTTTAATGACACTGTACTGTCGAACAGGGTGGAACTTTTGAGCTGCTAATGTCACGTTGACATCCCATGCTTTTGTCAACGAAATCATAATTAAATTGATTATTAAAAGGTTCCATCCTGGTACACCCGTGGTATCGGGTTAGAATTACACTCTCTATTTCTTCCGTGGATGTAAGAGGCGACTTAGGATATAGGTTAAGATATTACCTACCGTAGGCGACAGGCTAGCAACCTGTCACTATTTGTAACGTTTTTGTCAAGCTTTAAACCTAAAGCGTGTCGGACACGCCCAAAATAGGATTCCGTAGCCATTACGAAAAAATTAAGTAATATATTTCTAAGGATTTCGTATTTTGTACGGAATCTTCCAAGTTTAGGTAAATTTTACTAATACTTCTTAAGCAAACTTAGCCGTTATAGTTTTCGTTGTAAGTTTGATATACTTACTACTATCCTGAATTTTTACCACCCACCGGTTTAGATTTTAGAGGGGGGGGGACGCCCGATTTTAATGAAAATTTGCACTTTAAAGTTGAATATTTCGCAAACAAATCACTTAATCGAAAAATCGTCTTAGCAAACCCCTAATGGTTTTAAATGACCTATCCAACGATACCCCATGCTATAGGGTTGGATGAGAAAAAAAAATTCACCAATACGTGGGAGGTACTAATATATTTTTTTATTTTTTTATTGTCCATTTAATCGGCATATATTCGTGCAAAATTACAGCTTTCTAGCATTGATAGCCCCTGAGCAAAGCCGCGGACGGACGGACAGACAGACAGACAGACATGGCGAAACTATAAGGGTTCCGTTTTTGCCATTTTGGCTCCGGAACCCTAAAAATTGCCAAAAGTGGCTCCCCATTTTTAGCAGTTTTTAGGTTTAAAGTGTGCAGTGGTAAAGTTTCGTGTGCTCTGCCTACTCCATTTGGGAATACAGGCGTGTGTGTGTCCATCCCGGTACATGATTATGAAATCTGTATGAAACGGCCCAATTCCTCTCCGACCTTGCAGCCCTTGAGATCACTGAAGATACCGTCTATTTCCACCCACAACTACCACAAACTCGTACATTACGCACCCTAGTATCTGAAATTTGAATCTTAACTCCTAGAGCTAAGATGGTTCTTGCTGCAACACGATTGGGCTAGTTGCGAGGTTGCGTAAGCTAGTGAGAGTTGGCAGCACCGGTTGGCAGTGCACCCTGCAAGCCGTGCACTTTACGTCAATATAAGTTTTTTATGCGTTTATTAATAACGTTACGATCATGTTTATTTTTAACCAGATTTTAATCGCGGCTTCGCACGCGTACATTGAACAAAAATTCCGACATTTCATTATAAATTCCCGTGGGAATTTCCATAATTCCGTCGTGGGTTTCACTAACGAAACTGTTTAGCGTCATGTATGTCTTGTATTTGTTCTACACACACACAAACATCACGCCTGTATTCCCAAATGGGGTAGGCAGAGCACACGAAACGTTACCGCTTCGGAGCCACTTTTAGCAATTTTAGGTTTTAAGTTTGACAAAAACGGTACAATAGCCGGTTGCTAGCCTGTCGCCTACGGTATACCTTAACCTATATCTTCAGTCGCCTCTTACGACATTTAACTTCTGTGTCTACATTTTGTTTTTATGGCGTTAAATAAATGTATTTTCTTTCTTTCTTTCTTTCTTAAACGTGTATATAAAACCTCTGCACCTTTCATGTCTCTATTCTAGCCTACCTATAGAGTTTCTACACAATACCTAAGCATCTAAGATTTGGAATATATATGTAAACTTTTTATTATACAAAATTAATAAACGTACACAATTGACAAACGTTGAGGTATATGTACAGAGGCGAACTTATCCCGCTACCAGTCAACCTTTGAGTGAATAAGATGAGCATTCAGTTAGGGACAGACAGACAAAAGTGAGTTCAAAAGTAAAAAAGATAGACAGTTTAAACTACAATACGATGTTTTAAATAATATAATACAACAATCTATAGAAGAAATTACTGGCACCTGAGGTGTTCCATCTTAGGCCTCTAGGTTGGCAACGCATCTGCAATACCCCTGGCGTTGCAGATGTTTATGGGCGGTGGTGATCTCTTACCATCAGGAGACCCACTTGCTCGTTTTCCATCTAGTCGTATAAAAAAAAAGAAGATTTAAGGAGTAAGAGTGAGCCACATTCTCCTCAAACCCTTCCTGAAGGAATTTAATACTTTGAAACATTTTGAAACATAAAATAAAACACGATACTCTGCGCTAATGCGTTGAAAAATCACATTAACTCTTATTTCTTTTGAAAGCATATTTCCGAATGTATCCGGTCGTAATGGAAGGTTGGCACACGCCTATATTTCAGTCGCTAATTCGACTATTTAACGACACTCTTAAAAGGGGACAAAAAGGTTTCTTCGTTTTAACTTTGTGTTTAATGGAGCTACTTGTTATAAAATAAGACAAATTATTAACCTTACAACATACTTACAGACTGAAGCGTTAATTAGGTTAATGTACAAATTCAGATGTTAATAAAAAAATATTAGGGTTCTGTATCCAAGGGTGGCCAATGAAACCCCTATGTCACGATGCTGTCCGTCTGTCTGTATCTGGGCTGTGTTTCAAGAACCGTAATAGCACTATAACAAAAAATAAAAACAATAAAAAAAAATAATGGTGGGTGCCGAAGAACTGCTAGTGCATACCGAGGAGATGGCGAGACAATTTGGACCTACATTTACGCAAAGGACTGAAGCTGACATAGCGTCAGAACGGGAGTTGTGGAGGTCAAGAGGGGAGACCTTTGCCCAGCAGTGGGACACTATATAATCATAGGCTAATAAAAAAACCGGCTAAGTGCGAGTCTGACTCGCGCACCGAGGGTTCCGTACAAATAATTAAAAATATTTTTATTATACAGGGTGTGGCCTGTAATATAAGCAAATAATTAAAACATAGATCATACTCATCAAACTGAACAACGTTAGTTCAGCGACTTTTAAAAAATAATCAGTTTTTTAATTTTTATTACACTTTTAAGTTTATTCGAAGAAGCAATGTAAGGCAAAATTCTTGTTGCTTGTTGCGTGACAGGCGATGTCAGTTGTGTTCTAGGATGGCGTACATTGATAGCAGCATTTAATTTGTATGAAAAAAGGAAAATTCAAAGACTGCATTATTTCTAAAAGTCGCTTAATGTTGTTCAGTTTGACGAGGACGATCTATGTTTTAATTTTTTGCTCGTATTACAGGCCACACCCGTTATGATTATCTGGGCTACTACGAATAAAAATTTCAAGATTCTGAGTTCACGGAAGTACCCTGTAGGTTTTGATTTCCCTGCGAGTTTCGAAAATTTGCAGCATAAACGGTTGTAGCTTTTGACTGCGTTGGCTTAGAAGTAGGGTAAAACCTCCAGTGAATGAACACTTAAGAAACTTTTCTACTTTGAAAAATCACTACTCTGTACTTATTAATAATTGTAATGGTTTATGTATTTAATCAATCGTTATTTAATAAACAAGAATTTAATTTCTGCGATTTTTTATTACGTATACAGTTTTTGAGTTATGGAAGAATTTATAAAAAAGTACCCAAAAACCTAGTAAATGAACGAAAAAGTTAATGAATGAACAGAGTAAAACCCAGTGAATGAACATTATTTAGATAGTTTTAATCAACATTTAGAAAGCATTTTTAACATAAAACGAAGTCTTCTTCTTCAGTTATTTTTATATAAAATCTTGAGGTAGGTACAGCACCTTCAGTATTCCAATTATGTTTCCGTATTACAAAAATACATATATAATTCTATTAAAGTAGGTACAAATGAAGCACCTTAATATCCTGATTAATTTACTTTTTAAAAACTCGTAGCTCAAAATAGATAATTTTTCCGAGTGAACTTTATAGACGTTATATCAAGGTTCAATTTTGTTGACATATTGATTTTAGATAAGTACGAGATTTTTTCAGTGACGATAATCCGAGCTTTATAATAAAACTTAAAAAATAACAAACATTAAACTCTATTGATACTCGTATTCTAATCAGTCTGTAATCAGTCTCTAATTAGATAAAAGTATCATCATTTGGGACAAAAAATCTTAACAGCCCAATTTTTAATTATAGATTAAGGCTAATAACAATAAGCAACTTACTACGAGCAAAATCTACGTCATTTTTAATCATTTTTAATTTATATAAAAATAAAAATCGATCAAAATAAATCAATAAAACAAAAAAATATATAATTATATAGTAATTCATGACAAATAAAAGGTACACATTAACTGAACAATTGTTTTAACTGTTCCTATTTCCTTCCCTCGCAATCCCCATTTTCTCCTCGACGTGTCTATCCACCCTCGTTGTACCGGCTCGGGTGACTATATGAACGTCTTGGGTAAAATGGCTTGTTTTATGCTCTTGTTGTACAATCTAATATTATTAACAAGTCCAATTTAGGAAGTAAAACTATCGTGCATTTCGATCACGTCCATCGTTACCTACGTTGTTCATACATAGGATTAGTAGGTATCTAGTAAATGAACAAAGCCAAATTTCTATAGTCCATTTACTAGATTTTTCATTCCTATGAATGAACACGTAGTGTCCCAATACTAGTTCAAAGAAACAGAATCGTTTTCTATGCAGAATCTGAAAACACAACCTTAATACGATTACGTTAACATTTAATTTTAGGAAAAAACTATATTGAGCCGACACCAGTAAATGAACAGACTGTTCATTTACTGGTTTTAGAACATTTGATAAGCCAGTAATGGAACACCTAAAAATATCAACTTAACCGCAAAATAAGCCACTAAAGAGTACAATTATAGAAGATTTAACTCTTAATCTAACCAATAGCTAAACTTTATAGTGGTATACATGAAATAAGCAGTTCAAATGTTACTCCAAACATGCACTGTTCTTACTTGGGATCTAATTTTTCCATACAAAACTTCAAAAGCAGAAATACGTGAACTTCAAACGCCTGCCATGTTGAAATTGGTCGAAAATAAATTTACCGATTGTTGCCATTGCATAGGAAATCGAGTCGCCGGTAAGAAAAAAAATACGACAGTTGGTGGAAATGGCTATATTGCTTATTTTAGGCAAAAAACGTGATTTTGTTCATTCACTGGGGGGGTTCATTCACTGGAGGGTTTACCCTATGATTTTTCACAGCTCCAGTAGACCTGAGTATTTGATATGAATTTCAGCTTGATACCTCTACGGGTTCCTCAGAAAAAGGGTGTTGACAGACAGAAAGACAGACAGACGGACAAAAAGTGTTCCTATAAGGGTTTCATTTTTTCCTTGATTCCAAGGCCAAATCTCTATACAATGACCTCACACTGTCTACATTTTGCTTAGCAGTAGTGCTATGCTAACTCTGGATACTAACTGATTTGCAAATTTTTTTATGACTCTAGTCTATTGTGTTAGTCGTTAACTAAAACAGAACTAGTTGTTACCTTCTTTTTGTGAGACTTCTTGTTCATCCTGGCGGCGCGGGACCTGAAACAAATCCGTCGTGAATACAAAGTCGGTAATGGCGGACAACTGGGGCGTCATGATGTAACTAAGTTAGTCAATTTCCGGCAGTCGAGGTTCTAAATAAATCACACTTTCTTTTTTCTAGGAATATGATTTCATCATCATACCAGCCACAGGACGTCCACTGTTGGACATAGGCCTGTATCCGCCGTGAACCCGCGACTTTAAGCAGGTCATCCGTCCATTTCGTTGGTGGACGTCCTACTCTGCGCTTGCCGATCCGCGGTCTCCACTCCTGAACCTTTCGGCCCCAACACCCGGCTGTTATATCCGTGCTGTATGGTCTGCTCATTGCCACTTCAACGAGCTAATTCGCTTGGCTATGTCAGTGACCCTTGTTCTTCTACGTATGTCCTCATTTCTGATTCGATCCCTTAGGAATATGATTTATTGTTATGTAAATATGTGTATTGGGCGGGACCCATTCAAACCGTGACCAGAGTCCGTATTGTCTAATGCGCTGACGTTTGTGATCAAATTCACTATCTTTTTCTACCCTCGTCTTTCACCGCGTGACAGAACGAAGTGGTGAAAATGATTGTGATCCCAAGTGTGTTAAACTATAAGGTATCAGCTCAAAAACTCTTAGTGAAGTGTCGAACTTTAGTTACCTTACTTCTTATAGGCCACTCGGCTTGTTTTCTTCTTTTAGATTTTTATTAAGGCAGACGGGTTTTTAGATTTTTTAATTTAGTCGTCATGCCTGCTCTTCGACTTTAAAATTTAAATATCGGGGGCTTTATAACGCGCAAGGCACACAGAAGAAACGTGGGACAAGGGCGCGTCGCAGTTGCGTCGCTCCTTGAATCAGTTTTCATACTAAATGGACTCCTCTTTATTGTTACTTCTTTGGAATGGACCGTCGCGATTCGCGATCCATTCTAGACAGAAGAGACGAGACGAAGACGCAACGCGGAGGTGACACTTCGACGTCTGCGCTTCTGCGCCCCTCCGCGACGCGCCCCCGTCCCACGTTTCCAAATAATAATTACGTTTACAGGAACTATTCCTAAAGAAAATAGCCCATCCGACCTCTTCTTCGACGCCGCGAGCGCCGGGCTTGGAGTAGCCGCGTTATGCGCACGAGCATTTAATTTTAACTGTTATCCAAAGCTTTTGTTAATAACGGGCGGAATGCGCCGGAGTTTAATTGGACGCGGCAGATCACGACGAAAATAAGGCAGATCAGCTGTTGCTTGCGAAACCAAAGCGTGTCGGCAGATGGTCTGCAAATGATTCATTATCTTTAATGAAGCAAAATTGGCGAGAAATCAAATTAAAATTGTAGATCAAACAGATAAAAATAATACAATAGAAATGTTTTATTGACCGAACGAAACGTTTTTAGGTGCAGTTTGGGCTAAAATGCTTTAATTTGTCTGGCTCTTTGTGCTACTACTATACCTAGGTACTTTCTCAACGGATTTTCATGAAGTTTTGTGAACAGTTTCTATGCATATTTAAGTTTTTTTGCTGATTCAGTTTTTGATTGTTTTTTTTTTCAAAATGGCAGTTCCATGGGGATTGAAAATCCCGATTGATTAAAAAAATCTTTGTACTTTAGTCAAGCCGTGTGGCCTAGTGGTTTGACCGTTAGACATATGGCCTCTCAAGCAGAAGATCATGGGTTCATACCCGATCTCGCACTTGAGAGTTTTTCAAAATTCATGTTTGTAAGGGAATCACCGCCCAAAGCCCTCTCAGTTTGATAAGAAGCCTTGTCCCAGCCGCGAGACTGTCTTGAAAACTGATTTAAATCGTGTCATGTGTTGTAAATACATCATTAATGTTTCCCTACTGTTTGTTATATTTTTACTCTGTCAGCGTCGACCGACGGAGACTGATTGTGATTGTGTGAGATAAACATGTTTTTATTTTTAATTGGAGCTGTGGCACAGAAATTAGAAGAGAGTTTTGTGTGGATGGAGTGACCATGAAGGGCAGACGTGATTTTTCATGCTTCCTGTCTGTAGAAAATATTGTAGGGCTCCTAAGTCATTAGTGTAAGGATTGATCATGGTAAAAATTAATACTATAAGCTAACGCTATGCTACGCAGATTTTGTCGAAGACTCTGTTCAGTAGGTAACGTCGTGGTACGAAATAGCGATGCAGTTCAGTTTAGAGCCTAAACTGAATCGTATTAAGAGAGCGTGGTAGGCCCCCAGTAGGTATGATATAATAGTTTCAGATAGGAGTTGGTTGCCCTTTATATCTATGAAAAGAAAAGAAGAGAAGAAAATAGAAACATTTATCCATTATTCGCAAAAACTTACAGCACATGAAGTATAGTAACAGGTTGCAAATAAAATAATAGTAAAAAAAAAACAAGTCTGCGAGATCGCGAAACGGTCCCAGCTCAGCATATTGTTGGCCGAGCAGGCCAACGCTGGTCTTCCGCCATGGCCGCCTATGGGGCCCTGAGGAGCAACCCAAAAAGTCTTTATCATAGAGCCGCTCCCGGTTCTTAGTTCTTAGCATAGATACATACCTTTGTAATTGTAAAGTTCGGGTGGGTGATGTCCAATGTCCATCCCCGATTAGTTACACAACTGTGCCACCAGTATTTAAAACTACATTGGTACCAACGTAAAGTTTTATTCCGATTTGTTGATTCAAAAGCCCACAATATTAAACAAATGCTCGGTTTGTTTGACTTACAAATAAAACTCGAAGGTTTCCCAGCGAACAGCCGTCAAAACAATATTAACGTATTTCATGCGAGCGCTTGGCAGTACATATGCAAATGGAAAATAAACATTTTATTGTTTTTGTTCAAATAAACATGTGTGAAGAAAGGCGGAACACATTTGCTGTAATGGGTTACACAATTTATATAACAATGAATCGACGGAAGAATAAAAAGATGGCAGGAGACGCGAATCTCTAACGATGCGGCTAAACGATCTAAATAAATCTTATGATGTTTGTCTATCAATTAAGTAGATAAGTATTGAGTGTAAATTACTAAAGTTATGTGCACATCTCTACAGTGTACAAAACAAAAGTCTGATATCCACTAACTCCTCTTAAAACATGAAACGGATTTTGATGCGGTTATGTAGGATAAACCTTAAATGATAATGTAGCTCTTGGAAAACATTTTTAACGTTCCGGAGCCAAAATGGCAAAAATGGAATCCTTATAGTTTCGCCATGTCTGTCTGTCTGTCTGTCCGTCCGTCCGCGGCTATGCTCAGGGACTATCAATGCTAGAAAGCTGTAATTTTGCACGGATATAAATGTAAACTATGCCGACAAAATGGTAGAATAAAAAATTTAAAAAATTTTTTTTTACAATACCTCCCATAGACGTAAAGTGTGGGTGATTTTTTTTTCTCATCCAACCCTATAGCGTGGGGTATCGTTGGATAGGTAATTTAAAACCATTAGGGGTTTGCTAAATCGATTTTTCGATTCATTGATCTTTTTGTGTCATTTTGTGACTTTAATGTGCAAATTTACATTAAAATCGAGCATCCCCCCCCCTAAAATCTAAACCGGTGGGTGGAAAAATTAAAAAAAAATTAGGATGGTAACTAGTAAGTATACACACAACACATAAACACATAACACTCAAGGAAAACTATAACGGCTAAGTTTTCTTGAGAATTATTAGTAGTTTTAAGCTTAAATAGCAGCCTAAGGTATAAAATATACCTATATACTTGGAAGATTCCGTATAAAATACGAAATCCTTCGAAAAATATTGCTTATTTTTTTCGTAATAGCTACGGAACCCTATTTTGGGCGTGTCCGACACGCTTTTGGCCGGTTTTTTATAATGTCAATTCATCTTAGGGGCTGTTTCACCATCCATTGATTAGTCTTAACTGACGGTTAAATGTGATGCCGTCTCCGTCTATTCAAACAAAACAAATAGAGACGGCATCACATTTAACCGGCAGTTAACACTAATCAATAGATGGTGAAACAGCCCCTTAGTCTCGTTTTGTAAGTATATTTTATTTTATAGATTTTGCAATTGTACCCCCGGCGCCCTGAAAGTTGGAAGTACTACCCTGTAAAAGTAGACAATAGTTAATACAAACGACGCGTTAAATGATTATCAGGGAAGCATGCGGTGGTAGGACCTTGTGCAAGGTCCGCCCGGATTGCTACCACCATCTTGCTCGCTAATCCTGCCGTGAAGCAGCAGTGCTTGCACTGTTGTGTTTCGGCGTGGAGAGTAAGACAGCCGGTGAAATTACTGGCACGTGAGGTATCCCATCTTAGGCCTCTAGGTTGGCAACGCGTCTTCAATACCCCTGGTGTTGCAGATGTGTATGGGCGGTGGTGATCTCTTACCATCAGGAGACCCACTTGCTCGTTTGCCTTCCAGTAGAATAAAAAAAAAAAAATTGATGACTCCATGATGACGCGTGATGATGTGACGCGTCGAGATGTTGGAGTTTGACGCGAAGTAACGCGGCTATGCGAGTTCATCTTCATCTAGGTACTGAACTAAATATTATGATAGTGTCTGATACGAGGACATATGTTGACACTTATGATTTACAATATCTCGAATGAAAAAACAATAGTAGATTGTACAACAAGAGCATAAAACGTGCCATTTTACCCGAGACATTCATAATAGGGTGGATAGACACGTCGAGGGGGAAATGGGTTTAATGCTCGAGTTTTACACTCAGCTTTTCACTTCGGTTGAGAGGAAATTAAATAGCAACAGTGAAAACGATTGTTCACTTACTAGTATGTACTCGTGTCAGTATAATCAGAAAAACTTTTTCACGAACCCTTTATCACGAAAAACTTTATCACGAATGAACTTATACCGAAAGACCATATCACACGAAAACTATTTCACGAAAATTTTCCACGAACGACTTTATCACGAAAACTAATCAGAATAGACTATATCACGAATAGACTTTATCCGAAAAAACTTTATCACGAAAACTATATTCACGAATAGACTTTATCACGAATAGACTTTATCACGAAAAATGTTTGAAACTTCTTCACGCTGAAACGGCTGGAGGGATTTGGATGAAATTGGCAAAGTTAGTTTAATAATCTGGATTACATAGGATACTTTTTATTCGATATTCCCACGGGATAGGGATAAAATTTGAAATAAAACCGCTGGGCTTAGGCATGAAATTTGGTATGTAGGTTTTTACTGACCTCTGAATAACACATACGCTAGTATTTTCCGGGCAATCCACGGATAGATTTTAACTAATGGACCGCATACATCTCTGTATTATTATTATTATTTTGTAATTTTTACTTTAAAATTGAATACTGTAGTTTTAAGTATTTTGCGGTTTTCACAAGTTTCTTGCGGCGCCTCTTCTTGGCAATGATGGTCTTTTTGAAGCGCTGCTCTTGATTTTTACGAGACGACGGAGCGAAGCGAGCGAGCAAGACGGTTCGGAGCAGAAGCGACCGGATGGTTAGGTTCAGAAGGCTAAGGCGGGAGCGAAGCGGAGCGTAGCTCCCGCCTTAGCCTTCGATGTTAGGTTTTTTTAATAGCAGCCCGGATAATAAAGATATAGATACATTAGTAACAGAAAAAGCAATTTTAATCAATAATCGTAATTTAAGTTGTCAATAACACTATTTAGTATGGATATGTATTTAGATATTATATGTAAGTATACATAAAGAAAACGGATGAACTAAAACAATTACCTACTTTTGCTCATCTGCATCCTTTATGATAGCTCGTTTATGCAAGAAATGTGTGTTCATGCAGTTCCTCCCAACTTCACAACTGTAAGAACACACACAATCCATCTAACTCATGCAGAGCTCATCTTTAAATTCAAATTAATTTATTTGCGAAACAGAATTCATAGCTAAATATAGAACAAAAATTGTCAAGTGCGAGTCGATTTTTCTAGTGTAAAACAATAGGCAAACATAGTGATGACAGTGGGGATTTGACGAGCGCTTTATTAAAGTTGGCTTCATTGAGGTTTGTGGTTCATTAATTTGGCACAAAAACAATAAATTAGACAGTCGCTAATTGTACTATCGAACTTTTATAAAACTCATTAAAATCGCAAACCTAAAGTAGGTAAATATTCAAAGACATAGCTAGCCGTTTCTAGGCGACTCGGCCCGACAGACAGACAGACAGACAGCGGAGTCTCAGTAATAGGTCCGTTGGCACCCTTTAGGTACGGAACCCTAAAAAAGAAGAAGGCAATAGGAAACTGCAATGATGTCTCAAAAACCGTTGTTTTTCACTTAAAAAAAAATAGAAAAAATGCGTGTTTTTGCAGGCGGATGGAAAGATCAGCAAAGTAGGTAGGCTTTACAAGTTAACTAGTAAGTCTCTAATACGTTTTTTTCTACTCGTGTAGGTACTTTAATCCGCACATTATAATTTCACAAACAAAATAACGAAAGCGCTTTTTAGGGCTGATTTAAAAGTCTATTGTCTCTGGTACTGGCTACTAATTATGCGCTAATTCACTGAACTTTTAAACTAATTTCAAACTAATTTAACTCACCTACCTATACAATACAATTACTCTTTATTGTACACCAGAAATAGTAAGCTATACAGAAAACAGGTACAATGAGAGAAAAAAGTAATAGGCTGTCTTATCGCTTAAGAGGTCTCTCATGGCAACCTTATTTCAGAATATAAAACGCAACAAAAATCACCTACACATACATATATCGTACAATATAATAACGTCTAAAATGAATATAGGCGTGAGATAAACAGCCACATATAAATCCATACTAATATTATAAATGTGAAGGTGTGTGTGTTTGTATATTTGATGATTGAAAATTTTATCCCTATCCCGTGGGAATATCGGGATAAAAAGTAACTTATTCCAGAGGTCCAGCTACCTACATACTAAATTTCAAGGCTCTACGCCCAGCGGTTGTTATTTTGGGATTTTATCCCTGGGTATCCCGTGGGAAAATCGGGTCAAAAAGTTATCTATGTGTTATCCAGACGTCCAACTATCTACATACCAAATTTCATGTATCTAAGCTAGCGGTTGTTATTTCGAAATTTTATCCCTATCCCGTGGGAATATCGGAGTAAAAAATAACTTTGTGTTATTCTAGAGGTCCAGCTACCTACATACCAAATTTTATGGCTCTAAGCCCAGTGGTTGTTATTTCGAGATTTTACCCTGGGTATCCCGTGGGAATATCGGTCAAAAAGTTATCTACGTGTTTTCCAGACGTCCAACTATCTACATACCAAATTTCATGTATCTAAGCCTAGCGGTTGTTATTTCAAAAATTTATCCTATCCCGTGGGAATGTCGGGATAAAAAGTATCCTATGTTTAAATCCAGATTATAAACTAACTTTTTGCCAAATTTCATCCAAATCCCTCCAGCCGTTTCAGCGTGAAAAGTTTCAAACATTTTTCGTGATAAAGTCTATTCGTGGTAAAGTCTTTTCGTGATATAGTCTGTTCGTGATTAAGTTTTCGTGGTAAAGTTTTTTCGTGATATAGTCTGTCGTGGTAAAGTCTTTCGTGATATAGTCTGTTCGTGATTAAGTTTTCGTGATAAAGTCTTTAGTGGTAAAGTTTTCGTGAAAAAGTCTTAGTGGTAAAGTCTATTCGTGATAAAGTTTTTCGTGATAAAGTTTCGTGATAAAGTCGTTCGTGAAAAAGTTTTTCGTGAAATAATACTAGCGCCGTATGTACTATCAGCCAAATATGTGGTCTACCACCCTAAAGTTGATTCGTTTTCATGTCACAAACAAAACAATAACGCCAATCCAATAGACGGTCTGTCAACTTGAAAGTTCGACTTTAGCGACATATTGATTTAATAGGAACTTGTTCTAAAATTGATAGACCACTTATTTGGCTGATGGTACCTTTTATTTTTCATGCACTGCTATATAATTATACATTTATAGTTTTATTTTTATTTTTATAGTAACATATAGATATATTTAGTTAAGGTTTCTTAGGTAAGTTTTCTTAGTCTTCTTCTTATTATTATTTTATTTAATTTAACCTGTTACTTATATTATATTAATATACTTATTTCATATTATTTTTTAATTTATTATCTGAATGTTTTGATATGTTTATCATAGCCGATATGATTCACGTGTACAAAAGTTTTATTGATTTATTTAAATTAATTTGATTGATTTTTAGTTTCTAACAATCATGTTAGACGAAAAATCCGTTGGTACAGCTCGCACCCTTGGCCTAACTCCAGTGTCTGTCGATACCTAAATCATCGCGCGCGCACGCCCCTTGGCAGCGCGCGCGTTGCACGCGGCGCCGACGCAAAGATCAAGAGGGACTTTCTACACATTAGCACTGGCCCTATACTACAAAGTGCAAAATTCAAACTTCGTGTCTTTTATGATTTAAATTCGGGATTTGTTCCGCGTACCTTGGTTCTAGAGAAGGTTTATATTTTCGGCAATAAATAAATTAAATGTATAAAATAAATAAATCAATCAACCATTGTGATGAATAAAGAAGACACATAACTTATTTACTTTCTTTCTTTTAATTTTAAAGGTGCACCCGAAGCTGAGACGGGTAAGAAATAAGAGCCAGTTCTGCCCCGTTTTAGAAGTAGGTACTTACAACCAGCATTAGGCTGCAGGCTGGTAAGATTGCACACCGCAGTGGCTGCCAAATAATTTTAATTGGAAGCCTATAGAATCGCCCAGCGCTGTGAGAAATCGCTTTTTGACGATCCATTAAAGCGATTGCTAAATACTTGAAATGCAGAAACACGGGCTCTAAATCACGCACTGAACTACAGAAGTTATGGGTAGGTACTCGTCGATGTATGTAACTAGGTACCTACTAACTTTAGCCCGCGGCTACGCCCGCTTGGAATTCGATTATCGCGCGCTGTTCGCTCGGGAGCTGTGCATTTTTCGGGAACGAAAGTAGCCTATGTCACTCTCTGACCCATAAACTATATGCTAAAAACCACGTCGATCCGTCGCTCCGTTTCGACGTGAAAGACGGACAAACATACAAACACACACTTTCGCATTTATACTATTAGAATGGATATATAAACACGGGAGTAATCCTCAGAGTATGTTATGTCAAATAGGTCTAACATCTGGTAGCATGACGAACGGTTGTGTTGCTCTGAGGATGAAATCTGGTTGAGTTCGAAACGCGTCAGCATAGTGAGATGATGGTTATAGTTGAGTTTGTGTGATTTGCATGTACCTAAATATATGTACAGTCTCCATCCGATATTTCGGAGCGGCTAAGGTGGTCAAAAATATCGCACATCCACTCTATTAGGTAATAAGGTATTATAGTTCCTTCATGTATCGATATGTGAGTTTAAAGAGTATGTATTAATATTTCGTCATCTCTTCTCTATTCCTCAGTCATTTGGGGATAAAGAAGGTAAAGAGTAAGCAGCAGGTAATATTATACATATTATAAACTTCGGGTTCTTTTAATTGTACTTGTGTGTCTACTCGTTTCTGAGATCTTGTCAGTCGTTCAAAGGTTAACTGGAAGAGATCCCTTTAAGGGATAAGTTAATGTGTTTTTATGTGTACAATAAAGAGATTACAATTAAGTGCACTACGTAAAATACAGATATCTGTATCGTAATAACCATTACGATACAGCCGTGTTCATAATAGAATCCAATGTCGTAATGCTGCTCATTATCTATGGTTTTTGAACGCATAATGGAGGATTTATTATATGGGTGTAGATAAAATTCTTTTAAAATATGAAATCCGAGGAATGGTTTCAGTATTGACCACCACGTCAAAGCATACATACCTAAAGAACTAACGTGACACCGGTTCAAGTGAGTGTATCGCATTTGGTCTATGATTGCATTGCACTAATATAATATCTAACTTGTCTTTAATAATAACGGTTGTTAAACTATCTCATCCATACTATCCATACTAATATTATAAATGCGAAAGTAACTCTGTCTGTCTGTCTGTCTGTCTGTCTGTCTGTCTGTCTGTTACCCTTTCACGTCGAAACCACTGAACTGATTTGATGAAATTTGGTATATAGGTAGTTTGAACCAAGGATCAACATAGGATACCTTTTATTCCGGTAGAGGGCGCCACCGCGCGATAACCTAGATCCGCGCAGACGTAGTCGCGGGCAAAGCTAGTTTATCATAAATGCAACGGACAGAAACCTTACAATGCTTTCAAATTCTTTAAATAGATTTTAATGGAATGGGCTATTCATCTTAACTTGAGTGCTCTTACTAAATTGTGTAAGGACAGGACTTTTTAAATATCTCTTAAAGAAGCAATTATTATTATTCGATTTACAAAATGAATACTTACCTATATTGATGATACATGTATACTTATTACAGCTAACGTATAAGTCCATGAGCTTACGTTATAAAAATAAATATAATTAAAAATAAATAAAATTGGGTCGAGCTGTCGGTAGGCCTCCAATGATGGAGGGACGACCTGGTTAAGATCGCGGGATCGTGGTGGACGCGGAAAGCACAAGACCGGTCTGAGTGAGAGCCTTGGGGGAGGCCTATGTCCAGCAGTGGACGTCTTTCGGCTGACATGATGAAAATTGGGTAACTAATATGAGTTAATTTATGCAACCTTTTTGGCCTACAAAGTTTTAATCGTATTTTTTTATTATCTTCCTTTATTGCGTCTAAGTAGAAAAGGTACTAACTATGTAATACTTACCCCACTAAAATAATTTATCCATGGCTTTTAAGAACTAGCCAAAATTATAAACGTAAAAAAGTTTTTAAAAGTTTGTAGGTACATAAATATAGTGAAGATTAATCATAGATACTATTAACAGTTGATGAGTTTTTAAATAATGATAGTATCTCAATAATTAATGATTTCACAAAATAAATACTAACCACTCCAAAACTTCCCCACACACAAACAACGAAACAAAACTTCGCACACACTTCACTATTCCACAAAAAAAAAACAAATCACGAAAAAGGAAACGTCAAAATTCCCTCCAAAAAGGAAAATGGCGCCGACGCGACCGTTTCCCGCGCCCAGCGACCAACTATGCCGCGCAGTCGCTTGACACAATAAAATTAAGCATTTAGGCACTGGCCAACTGACGCTACGTAAATTTCGTAATATAATAACCATACGGGCTTCGGGACATTTCTCGGAGTTAATTTGGCAACAGCATCATGCCAAATGGCTTTAATGGCGCGAGGTTCGGTGTTCATTTGAAACATATAAGTATTTCGCAATGATGCCAATGATTCGGTTTGCTTTCGGACTGAGTTATGGCCGGGGCACGTCAATGCTTTTGGCCGAGACGTTTTGGCTAACAGAGAGTGCATCACATGCATTCACAGTGATAAGAAATACGAATCTCTCCAGATTCTACCTCAAACATAATTCCGCACTATGTGTGCATAACTTAACAGAGCTCGCAGGAGTCGCAGGTATTAACGGAAAATGTAAATATATAATTTATATTTAACATATTTATAACACACATAACAAAGAAATCTGTTTATACATAAATATCCACAAACCAATCATCACACCTATTAACCTACAATAGGTACGTACGTCGGACCAGCCAGACTAGGTATCAACAACTGGAAAACCTCTTTTCAACTCGTAACTAACAATGTATGATAAGAAATTAAATTCAGGTTTAGTAAATAATACGTTGTAGCTAATTTTACCAAAGAAGTGTCTGGTAGGATAGGACACATTCATAAGCGGTTTTTATACGCGCTACGTCGTCAGCCGTGCGTGTGACGCTACGAAGGTACGTAAGAGTTGGGCTGCGTGTTTCAGAGGATGCAGCATTTTCGTAATTTGATAGATGATCATTCTGATCAAGCTAAACTGTGACAGTCTAAATACTTAACTAAATTCTTCCCAAAAATGTGTTCCGAAATTGCACCACTTTTAAACTTTAATTTTTTATAAGTACTACCTTATCCACATACTTACTTCGGTACTATAATTGAGGACTCTACATAACGGTCACGTTAAGATTTTCGAGCGTATTATAATACACACAAAATTATGGTTTTTTGTTCTGCAAATTCTGCATTACACGTTTTCCTAACGTGATTATGGAAAAAACAAGGAACGTTGTGACTGTGACACGAGGGTGTGGAAACACGTGGGCGCCCGCTGACACGCTGGAGGCCGAAGCATCTGCCAACACTATCGTCATGCCACCTTTGCTTTTAGACCGTAGACAGTGATGGCATTAGTAAATATACCCCCGTTATCAAGCTGTTCCGGCTATCATTTCTCATACCAGCCGTTACCCGCGACTCCGTCCGTATAAAAACAATCCTATGTCTTTCCCCGGGACTCAAACTATCTGTATACCGAATTTTACCTAATTCGGTTCAGCGGTTTAGACCTGATGAAATAACAAACAGACTTTCAAACTTTCGCATTTTTATATTAGAGTGGGCTATAATTTCTTCAAAGTACTGTACCGTGAAGTTAATAAATATTATAAAATTTTGTTAGTGGTACCATTTCCGAAATTCTGCAACTGTATCGTAATAAGTAGGTAGGTATATAACTCAAGAGAGTGGAGACAAAAAACTAGGAACAGTAGGTCTGCGGCCGGCCTATACCTTCCGCCGCCAACTTTGCCTAAAAGTTCATTGCCACGACCTAGTACCACAAAAGCTATAAAGGTATAATTCCAATATTAATTGAATAGGCACTATACCGTTAAGCGGTTCGAACACAATCCGGGAGTAACGTAAAGACGTCGCATAAAAAATGTATCTCAAAAATTCGTCAAAACTGAGTATTAAGTAATGAACTTTTAGGCAGATTTATATGGCGCTTGCTATAGTGTGCTTATTTCGATAGAATACATTTGCAACACCTAAGTTTCCTATTATTGTCAGTGAAATAGGCACTGTCCGCGCTCCATCAAATTCGTGCCTTATGAGATTGGACATCAGTGTCAAGCAGCAGGGCAGCGATGCGGCACAGAATGCGACGAATCTATCAGTCTGGTCGGTTGACAGATTAGTTGGACACACGTGGTATCGCTGCGGAGCCGTTGTAATAAACGGATGGGTCTAACGAGCCTATTTAGTGACTTATATTTAGCAGTAGCTTTAACACCAGTTTCACGATAAGTTTGGTCTTCTAGGCAATTTATTTCAACAGAAAGATTGATGCAAGATGCAATTTACAACAGCAGATTAGACTTCTACCATACAAAAATATATAAAAGTAACCACACATGCAAATACAGGGTGGAAAGAATCAATGGGCCCTGGAGTTCAACTACCTACCTTAAATCCTTTAGTTAGCTAATTGTAAGGAAAAACTCTTTTATTTTTAAACTGCATTCAAAGATCTTCTAAACTTCCCTTGTCTCACCCGGGAATCGAAACAACTAAAAATCAAAAATAAAATATTTTATTATACGAATCAATAGGATTATTGTTCAGGATAAAATTTATATAGCATCTATACCGTCAGCCAAATAAGTGGTCTATCAATTTTTAAACAAGTTCCTAGCAAATGAATATGTCGATAAAATCGAATTTCTAGTTGACAGACACGTCTATTGGCATTATTGTTGTGTGACATGCAAACGATTATCATTATCAACTTTAGGGTGGAAGACCACATATTTGGCTGATGGTATAGGTAGGTACCATCAGCCAAATATGTGGTCTACCACCCTAAAGTTGATAATCGTTTGCATGTCACAAAACAAGAATGCCAATAGACGTATCTGACTATCTGGCAACTTGAAAGTTCGACTTTAGCGACATATTCATTTGATAGGAACTTGTTTAAAAATTGATAGACCACTTATTTGGCTGATGGTACATACAGAAACATATATTATAGGTAATGAAACTGTGTTATATATACTAACCCCTTATTCATAAACGACAATCAAACCTATTTTAGTTAAAATGCCGCTAAAATTCGTTTGTCCTTATCTGTCACTTCGACATTTGTATTGTTAGAAAGGGACAAAGCATTTGTTAGTTAACATAGGCTTGTTAAGTTTTATGAATAAGGGGGTATGTATTTAGTACTCCCTAAGCATAGACACAGAATAACTAATAGTACTACCGAATAGGCATAAACTTGAAGAGGTCAAGATTTTGCACATCTATTAGGTCTAAGTATCGAAGAAGTTCCACAACCGAATAGCAGCGTCTTTGTTGCTAACTGAAACAAGAGCTCATCGACAGCGACATCAGCGACAAAACCCGTGTTCCATTTATTATCGGCCAATCCCGGCTGTCGCGCATTAAACCCGCTGTCTTCGCGGGATGGCACAGGAAAAATAATAAACAAAGGGGAGTCATTAAATTGGGCTATTTCGGAACGTCTGGGCAACGCAAGTAACGGCCCGGACCAAATGGAGCGCGGTTTGAGACACGGAAGATTGGAGATTACAGTGCTTTCATTCTAGCATGGTGCGGGTGACACTTGATGCACGTTTCGTTTTACTCAAAAAAAGTTGCTGCGGTCTAAATATATGGAAGTATATTTCAGTTGTAGGCTGAATATGACTGGCGTAAAATATATGAATATAAAGAACTATGTTATACGAAATAAATTTAAGCTATCAGATTTTTCTAATCAATTAATTCAATTCAAAGCACAATTAAGTGAAGAAACGTAATATGCATGTAATGTAATACCAGAGACTCCTTTAGTGATGGGACCTAATGGATCTTGAATTATATCGGTACTTATTCATTGGCAAGTAACGAATATTCTTGCAAGTAAAACTCCGTTTAGCCATACTTAAGTGGCAACCTAGAATTTCACTAATATTCTCATCAAAATTAGCGTAATAATCGGATTAACGATGACATTAATTATGATAAAGATTTTAAATTATTCGTTTTATCGACTCAAGTGTCGACACTTTGACTCTCTAGTCTTGTGATGTTGACAGGTGTCACCCGCACCATAATATAATAAAAGTACTGTAGAGGTTTTGGTAACTTCTTATCTATTAGGTAGGTACCTACTCTAGTTGAAGATGAATGTGTTAAAAATAGAGTGTAAACCATTTTTATAAGTTTACCTTATCTTTGATCAATGCATGTGATATGACAACACTAGTTTTGTCTGTGGTTTTACTCGCGTCCTTCCTTTTTGACACCGACCGCTCTCAGACGTGCTGATAGTAAATCCATTTATTTCTTTCAATAGTTAATTCTTATAAAATAAATTCATCCGTTGTATTGGTGACAAATACACTGTTGAATCTAGCGGATATATTATATATGCAGCCACTGCCTCCGTTGACCCTGCTTCTACATACGCTATACGGCAACCCTCTGAACTACACTTCATCAGGTTATGGGCCCAGCACGCTTCCACTGCGCTATACGGCAACCTCCTCTGCTTCATCAGAATGTTAACCAATAAAGGTTGAGTTGCCTTGAGAGTTCACTGTGTAACCCTTTATTTTAAGTAGCTTTGGTTTATCAACAGGAAGGTTTAGGTGACCTTTAAATTTCTATGAGCTTTGGTGTTTAAACATAAGTGGCTCCTTGATTAGTAGACCTCGCACAATGGGTGAAATAGGTATGTTATGAGACGGACAGATATACGAAAGCATTTTGCGACCACAATGCGCGAGCCCGGCCAAACGAAGCGAGCGTGCCGCGGCAGGACCGAATTAAACCGTGCTGGTTATGTATAAGTATAGAAACAAGGGGACTTTTTGTGAATATGAGGCCTCAAATGCTTTTAAATCTCGTGACTTGTACCAAGCGCTATCTGGCACGACAATGAGATCAATGCACACGATGTATTTTATGTTTCAGAATGTAGTATGTACTGACACGGTACAGCGTTACTGTGATTTAGCGGCGTAACTAATGTGATCAGGCGACGTAAAACAGTTAATTAAGCTTGATGATGATGAGTAAAATCTGCATGGTAATTAACCGAATTAAAAGGGGGTGTGTACATTTGTTTACAGAATGGAGAGGAATTTAAAAACCTCATTTTTATTCCTTCTGGAAATTCTAATCCTGCCGTGAGCAGCAGTGCTTGCACTGTTGTGTTTCGGCGTGGAGAGCAAGACAGCCGGTGAAATTAGGCCTCTAGGTTGGCAACGCATCTGCAATCCCCCTGGTGTTGCAGGTGTCTATGGGCGGTGGTGATCTCTTACCATCAGGAGACCCACTTGCTCGTTTGCCATCCAGTCGAATAAAAAAAAAATTGTCACTGTCGTCCGTTCCTGCTTTTAACGCATTTTTGTTCTCCTACTTATTATTGTTTTAATACTTTTTACTAGAGTAACTATATGTAAACCTTTTTAGAGCGTGAAACAGGGTTTCCACCAATAATGTGCGAGGATGTGTTGCGAGGGATGTGTTTTTCATTAACCAATAGAAACGCTTCATTTACACATCCTCGCACAGCACGTCTCTGGTGGAAACAGCTGAGCGGAGGGAGGCGAGGTAAATGTAGCGAGATTATGTGGTGTATGTTGTGGTTCGCACCTCAACGGCAAAAACGGAACCTTTATAATTATAATGGAACACTTTGTTTTCCGTACGACTATCTGTCATGACTCTTTTCCCTAGAGGTATCAATATATAATATATCAAATTCCCAGGTCTGGTACCACTTGAAAAAGTGAATAAATCAAACTTCCAAGTCAACACAATCAAAACATAGAGTAGGAAAGGTGTTTCCATACAGTTGCCGGGAAATCAAAACGTTTGGGTACTTCTAGTTGTCCTAGGAACTGGAAATTCGGTATGAAAGTAACTCTTTTTAACCCCCGACGCAAAAAGAGGGGTGTTATAAGTTTGACCGCTGTGTCTGTCTGTGACACCGTAGCTCTTAAACGGGTGGACCGATTTGAATGCGGTTTTTTAATTTGTTTTCTAGCGATGGTTCTTAGACATGTTTTATCAAAATCGGTTCAGCCGATATTGAACTTTGAATGGTTATAGCATAAGCAATATGAAAAGTCAGAAAATATTGGGGACGGCGGGGGTTCACACTGTTCAAAGCCAACGATTTATAGGAATGTATATTCATTAACAGTACCTGGACTAAAACTCGATAATGATGTATATAAAGTACAATTCAATAGAATCTGTCAATTTTCTACATATTTAAGACACCCTATCGTGGGCACACTTGATTATATATGTCCCTGTTGTTGCAATTATCATCTAAAAGGAATCAAAAAAGAATAATAGTCACATCACAAAGCCTTAGGCAGCCCGGTGTTTATATTAGTAGGCTGGAAGTGTCTACAGGATTGTCAGATTCTATTGAATTGGAGTTTATATACAAGAATTGCTTGTTTAAAGGTATTCGATGTTGGTCACAAGTTTATAAATAAATTAGAAGAAAAATATATTGTTATAAAAATATATATTAAGATTAATTAATTGATATAGTAGGTACATTTATAATGTCGATGAAACCACAGAATAGATAATAGTAAAGATAAAACTCCATTAAATGGTTAAGTTAAAAAAAAATCACTTCATTTACAATATTAAATCACAAAATGTCAAGCAGTCAAAGTCAAAAGATGTAGTACAATTTCTATGTTATGATTTACGAGTAAATACATTTTATTTTTAAGCTGTACAATCAACCAATGTGATTCCTTGCCCACCATGGAACATTATCTTAGTAAACAATTTTATTTGTCATCTATAATCTATGGCAACATTGTACCGTCGTACGCGCCGCACCCCCGTGCGGACGGATGCGTAGTCAGGCCCTATACTCCGAAGTGCAAAACTCGAACTTCGTATGTTGCCGTCCCGCTGACGCTTATGTCATTTAATACGTGAGTGAAAGGGACGGTGCGATACGAACTTCGATTTGCGAGTTTCTTAGTAGCCCCTCAGTATTTTAAGTTGCTTTTCCACCAGCGAGACGAGACGAGCAGGGTTAGTCGATAGAAATTTGTATGGCAAAATTTTAATTCACTTCTAGCGCAACTTCAATGGAAACAGTCGAATTGGCAAGGATGTGCGCGCGCGTGCGATACGAGATTTTTTATTTTATTTTTATTATCTTAATAAATAATGAACCGTATTTCTGTCAACATAAGAGTGTTTCTTAACCCCGCAACGGAAACACGATTCTCGCGTACCATCGCGCCGGTCGGCGCGGTAATTTTGTTGGTAATTTTTACTGAAAATGGGTTGGCGCGATTTCAATTCTCGTCCCACTTGTCTCACCACGCCTAGCTGGTGGAAAAGTACCTTTCTACATAAGTTTGTATAGAAATGAAGATTCTACAATCAAAATTAAAAACCGTGGTACCCAATGTTGCTTTAAAACAATAAGAAAATGTGATCAAATGACAGAAGTGAAATCAACTAATTACTTTTTATCATCGAAAATCATGATTTGTGAATATTTAAGATACATATGTATATCAAAGTTTAATCCTTATCTATAACTAGCATAAGCTCGTAAATAACTTATCAATAGAAAAAGTTGGCCTACAACAACCTTCTTTCATTTTCCAACACTTGTAAATTGTTCTCCTTAAATTTCTCTATGATCACTAAGTATACTAATGCATTAGCACTTTATTTTATACTAGCTTTTACCCGCGGCTTCGCACGCGTAAACTATTCGGTCTGGTAGTTGCAATTGAAATTTTCGGGATTTTACAAAATTCCCCTGGAAATTTCCAAAATTTATATCGTGGTCTTCATTGAGGTTGTGTTGTGAATAACTGTACCAAATTCAAGACTCTAAACCCAGTGCTAAAATTTCAAAATGTTTCCCTATCCAAATTCAAATTCATATAATTTATTCAGTAAATAGGCCGCAATGGGCACTTTACACGTCATTTTTTTAAATACCAGCACTTTCGGAAAGACCATCATTGCCAAGAAGAATGCGCCGCAAGAAGCTTGGCAGAAAGTCATTTTTTCAAAATAAAATAAGTACAAATAAAGAAAAAATTACAAAATAATAATAACAATAATACACGGATGTATGGGGTCCCTTAGTTACAAAACTGTCCCGTGGAAATATCGGGATAAAAAGTAGCGTATGTGTTATTCCAGACGTCCGGCTACCTACATACCAAATTTCATGCCTCTAAGCCCAGCGGTTGTTATTTCGAGATTTTATCCCTATCCCGTGGGAATATCGGAATAAAAAGTAGCCTATGTGTTATTCCAGAGGTCCAGCTACCTACATACCAAATTTCATGGCTCTAAGCCCAGTGGTTGTTATTTCGAGATTTTATCCCTAGTTATCCCGTGGGAATATCGGGTCAAAAAGTCACTAAGTGTTATTCCAGATGTCCAGTTACCTACGTACCAAATTTCATGACTCTTAAGCCCAGCGGTTATTATTTCGAGATTTTATCCCCCCGTGGGAATATCGGAATAAATAGTAGCCTATGTGTTATTCCAGAGGTCCAGCTACCTACATACCAAATTTCATGGCTCTAAGCCAGTGGTTGTTATTTCGAGATTTTATCCCTAGTTATCCCGTAGGAATATCGGTCAAAAAGTCGCTTAAGTGTTATTCCAGATGTTCAGTTACCTACATACCAAATTTTATGACTCTAAGGCCAGCGGTTATTATTTCGAGATTTTATCCCTATCCCGTGGGAATATCGGAATAAATAGTAGCCTATGTGTTATTTCAGAGGTTCAGCTACCTACACACTAAATTTCATGGCTCTAAGCCCAGCGGTCGTTATTTCAAGATTTTATCCCTAGGTATCCCGTGGGAATATCGAGTCAAAAAATTGCCTATGTGTTATTTCAGACATCCAATTACCTACATACCAAATTCATGACTCTAAACCTAGCGGTTGTTATTTCGAGATTTTATCCCTATCCCGTGGGAATATCGGGATAAAAAGTATCCTATGTTTTAATCCAGGTTATAAACTAACTTTTCGCTAAATTTCATCCAAATCCGTCCAGCCGTTTAAGCGCGAAAAAGTAACAAACATACTCACTCACTCACTCACTCACAAACTTTCACATTTATAATATTAGTAGGATGACATTACCATATACAGAACCTCAGGACTCTTTACATGGGACGGTATCATCCGTTTTCTGTTTTTAGGGGTATTTCAGAACTCTAAGTTCTCTAAGTTAATAAGCTCCGGAGACAGAATCTACCCATGATCATGATGCATGCAAAGACATCAAAATAACGGGAGCTTATTGACAGTAATCCTGGTTTACATCCCATAGCAAATATTTCAAGTGCGGTTAAAGTATGGACTGTAATTTTCAACACAGAATGGATGAGAAAAAATGTACAACCTAATAATTTAAACCCTCCTGTTATTGCAGGTTCCAATTATGAGTTTGTGCATTAGTGGTGTTCGTTCCAGGTTGACAGATACAGGATTGTACACTAACCTCACCCAATATAATTATCTAGTTCTCTGCTCTGCACTAAACAGCTAGTTTTACTTGGATATGAATAATAGGTTAAAGTTAAACATCTAACAGTCTACCGGTCCATGTGGTCCAGTTCTTGGTGTCGCTTTGTCACATATCGTAGTTATAGTAGTTGTACCGCCTCTCCAAGTCTCTGATGTCTACGATGTCCGTCTTGAGCCGCAGCTTGAGGATCTCCCGCCAGATGGCTTCTCGGTGATCTTTGTTAGTGATGCCCATACGGAGAAGGGTGTTGTCGTTGATGCGGATTAGAGCTCTGCCTGTTATGTCGTGCTGTGGAGTTTGAGTCTTCAGAGAATATTTCGTAGTTTATAGAAAGTTCATCATCATCATCATCATCATCTAGGGGTCATTCAAGTATTACATAAGCAGAATTTTTGTTATTTTTAACCCCCTCCCCTCCTATGCTTACGTAAACACTGGTATCACTATAGAAAACTATGGCTAACTAATTAAAACAGCTCGATATTTCTCAAACCATGAGTTATCTGGCAGCTGAATGGAAGTTCTATATTTTAAAACATTCCTATTGGCATTCTCAAAAATTAAATTGTGATTTAACACACATTGTATGAAGCACACCTATGAAAAATTTCATATTTCTACATAGCTGTTGATGTTATTACATGCGTACATCGCAATTCTGTGGAAACATCGGCATTTCATATTTTTATAAGATTAGTAAGATTTACCTCATGGAACCGCTCCCAATACAAGTTGTAGTAATCGCCGCAGTGTCTTCGCAACCATTTCTGAACATCCGCTTCAGTCCACAGGTACACCGGCTTCGGACGCGTAGCTTTCGTCTGAAAGTGTAATCGTAGTATTAGCCTAGTATTAGATATAAAGAACTGCACTACGCTACGGAAGTTCTAGAAATTGTAACAACTCTGAACGATATACCTTTGCCTTGTTCGAGTTTGGATTATTCTCCTCCACCATTTTAATAAGTGTGATAACTGAAACTACAAGCTGAAGAAAAGAAATCTTTATAAATTGGTAAATTAAATTATAGTATTTTTAAGCGCAATAAACCCTAAAACAACTACACTTAGTTGTTGACATTGACATTCAATTCACAGATTACTAACAAGAATAGTTCTGCAGGGCTACTACGAAACTAGAAACTCGAAGTTCGTGTCGTGCGGTCCCTCTCGCTCTCGTATTAAACAGTGTAAGTGTCAGAGGGACCGCACGACACGAACGAGTTCTAAGTTTCGTAGTAGCCCTGCTGTTTTCAACTATAATTTATTTTACACCTTTGAAATGGCATAAGTATGTTTGTTCATACTGCCAGTTTACGGTAGAATATAAAATTAAAATTGAGCCTTTCATTATTTTCAAATTTTCTTAGCAACAGTTTTTATAGAAAATACCTCCTTAGCGGGAACTAATGTATTGTATTGTATTCCACCAACCTGAGATTCTAACAAGTGTTTTCAGTTCAGTGAACTTTAGTGACACAAATAACGCATAGATAACGCATATAATGGAACACAAACGTCAAGTCAAAGGCGTTTTCCTTTTGGGACAACTACGTACACGCTTGTTTTTCATCGCTCTTCATTGGTAGGAATGTAAAATTTACGATGGCAACACTGCACAACTGTCATCTCATCTGCTGTCAAGTAATGGTAGAAAATCCATCGACGTGCTTTCTTGTCATATTTGGAAAAAGCAAAAAACAGTTTTATCTTAAATTGCACGTATTGAGTGGTACGATGCAGCTGTGATTTACCAGACATGGCCCAGAATTTACAGAAGAAGCCCTCGAAGGGCATCCTGAAGACGTCAAGGAGTATCGATGGACAGTCGGATGGGAATCCTTCAACAAGCAAACGGGCGAAGGAGCAGAGGTTTGATGAGATTAATATAATGGAAACTTTTCATCCAGCTAATAAGGATTACGGTCATATGAAGGTGGACGAGCCTAAGACGCCTTATTCGGAGGCAGTGGACAGCGAAGCGGAGGCGGCGGACGAGCTGGACGCTAATATCTTGGCGGCGAAGTTAGCAGCGAGCATGAACAAGCCGCCGCGCTGTGTTGAGAGCGACGACGAGGAAGAAATGGACGAATCGGACGAGGCGCGCCAACGCCGGCTTGAGTTTGAGAAAAAGAGAAAAATGCACTACAATGAATTTCAGGTCAGACTACTAAAAGCTCTTGCATGATATGGATGATGCTTACCATCACGTTATTCTATTTTATACCTGCAATTCTAATAGTGAAGTATTGAGCATGACACAAATAAATTTAGAAAAAGTCATTTATAAAGACTGTTATCAAAGCAAACACTAAATTGCTGTTATCCTTATCAATTGGATGCAATCAAATTGGTGTTACATTATTGTTATTTTCCGTTTATAACATAGTGAAGCATGAGGGGCCGGGTGGTTGTACACTCATTCTTTATTAACTATGCATTTGGTCATTTAGGTCTGAAACTCTAAGGCCGTCTTGCAGGAAAAAATAAATCTAGATTTAGTAGTTAATCCAGGCTTAAGATTGACAGTTCCATACAATTTGACACTACTAAACTGAGCTTAACGCTAACTCGAGATTTATGTGTTTACTGCAAGTGGGCCTAAAACTATTACTTTTAATTATAAACTTCTCATTTGACTAGATATACTGAAATAACAAAGAAGAAAGTAAATAACTAAATAAAAACAAGTAGCTTAAAACTAAATTAAACCTAAAATTAGCCCTTGTGGTGTTCTGCACAAATAGCTGGCAGCGTTTCCTCGTTGAATAGCTATGCCACCTAATTCTTTGAGGGAAATTACTGCCGACCCTTTGGTCTCCAGTTGTTATTTTACTATACTGTGCAATTCTGTAAAGGTGTATTCAGGAAACATTAATTTAATAAAATTCACATAATGTTACAAGAAGAATGAATGGCATGTAATGTAAATATATAGCTTTTACCTACAACTTCACTTGCATGTATTTTAAGATCTTGCAATTAAATAGAAGGCCAGGATATTACTAACTTCCTTTGGGTATTCCCAAATATAACAATCCAGCCTTCATTCACTTGACATTCACAAATTTTATGTTCCTAGATTTAGGGCATGTTTCACCACTTGACTTTAAGTGTCAGATAAAAGTAATGCCGTCTTTGTTTATTTGGACAAAACAAACAGACGGCAACACTGATATATCCATCACTTAAAGTTAGTTGATGAATGGTGAAACAGGCCCTAAGTCTTCTTTTAGAATGTATATATACACATGACATAATAATATGGTAATCAGTTGCCTGATTCAACTGCATGACATTATCTAATGGCACTTAATGTGTCAATTTGCATAAGTATGTATTGAGAATGACAAATATTTTATTCTTTATTCCTTTTACCTGTTTAAACTCATTGTTCATTTAATATATTATAATTTTGAATTTTGCAAAATGATGTAAAGATTTGCTGTCAAATTTGGTTGGATCACATATTATGTCATTCATGGGTTCTGAAGGGTTTATTCCAAACAATACCATTTACTATATGATTATGAGATGTGTTTACTTGTTTGTTTTCTATGTACTTATTTGAAAAATTCTTTCACTACTACACTTTCACAGCTACCCTATTGCAGATTAAAGTGGGCTGTTTTTATCCAAAAAATACACAAAATATGTAAAGTAAACAATTTGGGCAATAGCTATCTGTTATAACAAGGCACACAGGATCCCACTCAAAGGTTGAAGAGATTGACACAATATTATGCTGAGTGGGGCCCAACAATGTACACTATTCAATGTTTATTTTTTCTTCCAAATGTATGAGTATTTTTTACTATGAAGCTGGGAGCAATGTTGGCTAGCTTACCTCTCTCAAACCCGCATCAATACTCATCATCAGACACCAAACTGTCGATCAGATCTTTCTCTTACTCACACAGTAGAAAAATGACTTTATTCATAAAAGTAATTTCTAAATTTGTGCTGAGCACATCTTGTCTTATTTTCTACTCACCTGACCATTGAACTGATTTTAAAGACTAGTGATTTAATTGATGAGCATCTTTGACAGCATCTGAACCTAGCACCATTACATTCCAGGCGCTACAGCTGGCTCGGCAGCTGCTTGCTCAGGAAGAGGAAGAAGAGGATGACTCCAAGCCCCACGCAGCCACCTGACTGCCGCATCAGTACTTCACAAGGCAGGCAAGCCATAGAGGGGCGTAGCAAGCTCATAGAGCACATGACTGCATATTATTTAAAAGCCAAATAATCTTCTTACGCCAAGGTGTTCCTAATTGAGGTTTAAGCTGTCTTACAAAATTTACTTAGGCTCAATTTTTACATGGCAACACCGTGTAAATTGGAGCGATGGGCAGTTGTCTTTTGGATCAGGATTGACTGACAGTGTGGCCATTGGCTTTACTGAAACTTGTGTTAAATCTTTTAAATTATTTTCGCGCGCATTTTTAATGTTGATTTTTGGTTGTGATCAATTTTTAATTGGATTGAACTGATGAATGCAGGATATTTATAAAGTGACATTGGGATGCCATAATGCAATGAAAGCTCTTAATGTTTGGTGGAAACCGATGTGTTTCCATGTAAGATATAATATGAAATTGTTCTAAAACTTTCAAAGATTATTTTGAAATATACCTACAATATAAATATTTACTATTATTCTATGTTTTATGTCATGAAAAGGTTAAACTGATCAAGCAGTATAGTGATTATGAATAGATTAGTAATAAATAATAAACAGTTAGATATATAAATAAAAATATGTATTTTCGGCTTTTTCCAAGTGACTGTTGACTTATCTAACACCATTCTCGATTTTTGCTTCATAAACAAAGTTCACACTAATTGAACTTTCATCAACAACATTTCAATGGTCATTAATTTTAATTATGTAGTTGGGTTAATTAAACTGAATTACTCTTCAACTTGCACAATGACTTCTGTAATTTGTGGACTTCCTAGAGTTAGGACAATGTCACTTCTTATAAACACAGTGTCTTCAAATCCTTTAGGAATATTTCAGTTTTTTTTAAAGGCTGAGAATGTTAGGTTTATTGATCTTGGGGAAGCAACAGACAGGAGACCTTAAAAAAAATAACATATGTTATGGACGGCACAAAGATCACAAAGACAATTTCTTTTTTTTTAAATCTTAGGGTATTGGAAGGTTAGTCACTTCTTTAACGCAGAATATTTTAAACATCAATCAACATCAACTGGGAAGAATTTGAAGACGCTTTGTATTCATACTTAACTAGAATACAAAATAACATTTTCTAGACAAGTTCTACTTATTAAAATATGCAGTACTAGATGTTGCCCGCGACTTCCTCTGGGAAGAATTCGACTATCGCTACTCTGCGGAGACAATGCAATTTTCCGGGATAAAAAGTATCCTATATGTTATAAACTATATGTGTGCCAAAAGTCGTCTAAATCCGATGCACCAATTCTCCGTGATGGACTAGCAAGCTTTGACATCAAAGCCTAACATCTGGTAGCATGGTGAAAGGTTGTATTGCTCTGAAGATGAGCTCTGGTTGAGTTCGAAACGCGTCAGTGTAGTGTGGATGGGTTTGTGTGATTTGTGTGTTCTTATTCTTACAGTGTAGAGGTGGAGGAACTGCGTGAACATACATTTCTTGCATGAAATTAGCTGTCATAAGGTTGTGGGTGAGCAAAGTAATTGTTTCAGTTTGATATGGACCTCCGCATAGTAACGCCTGATTTAATAAACTACAAAGGCTACTTATTATCCCAAAATTCCCACGGGCTCGGGATAAACTCCCAAAAAAATCAAGGGTTTTTATGCAACATTAGTGATTTATCATTCAATTCAATGGCTAGTTCAAAATAAAACTTACAATCTGAAAAATAACTGTAGCTTCCATTGTAATAACAATAAGGTTCAAAATTGCATCATGGCCTTCAGTAAAATTGTGATAACTCGATTAGTAAACTAATAACAGACGCCTCGCGAAGTCTTAGCTCGTAATCTGCGAGAATCGGTTCTAACTGACAATAAGTGTTTAAAGAGTCTCAACTCTATGCCGGTACGTATAAGGTTCAATTGCAATTGACTGAAAATGTTACAAGGAACCTTGTTACTCCGGGTTGTATTCGTGTCGCAAGTCGCAACTAATCTATGAACCACGACATAACTTTTCTTAGACCTAAAACATTTAGTAGGTACAATACAATTCTACTAATATTATAATTGCGAAAATTTGTGTTTGTGTACGTTCATGTGAGGGTTGGTTACTCTTACGCACAGTGGAAGAGCACCAGTCGTCGAGATGGTGCGGGATTTTATTTCGTTCATGCAAGCCTATCGACTTAACCTCACTCTCTTTCTTTACAGCTCTCTTTCTTTAGTTGCTCGCTAATCCTGCCGTGAAGCAGCAGTGTTTGCACTGTTGTTTCGGCGTGGAGAGTAAGACAGCCGGTGAAATTACTGGCACTTGAGGTATCCCATCTTAGGCCTCTAGGTTGGCAACGCATCTGCAATACCCCTGGTGTTGCAGGTCTATGGGCGGTGGTGATCTCTTACCATCAGGAGACCCACTTGCTCGTTTGCCATCCAGTCAAATAAAAAAAAAAGTTTTTTATTCGTATGGAAAAGAAAATAAAAATCTTGTTATTTAGCTATCAAAGATTATAATCTAGACTCTAGACTATAGCATATTTATAAAGATACCAGAGACAAAGCTTCCTACTTGGTAAAAAGTAAGCAGTTGTTAAAAAAAAGAATTTAGTAGGTTAGCAGATGATTGGTTTTTCTATTGTGATGTGACATTAGACATTAAACATGGTCCTGCGTTTTTTTTATTTTAATGTCTGTAGATAGAGCATTGAAACCGCTTGAGTAAAAAACTTTTGTTGCTGATTGTACATAATGCCGGTTGAATTGCGCAAGCTTTAGTTATTAAAATCCCAGTGTTGAAACTTTATGACAGTGGATTACGGGTGCGTCCCCACCTGAGGCAATACGGTATTTGACTATTTTGTATATGTTTTATAAATTAAAACTACACAATGCCTGTTATCGAATAGAGAAACAATTTTTAAGCTACCTTTACAAATAACAAAGTTATAAAGGTTTGAAATTCAAGATTAGACAGAGAAAGACATACTGGCATGTGACGTCACACGCCAGTAGCGCCATACTTGCTGCATAGAGAAAAGCGTTTGAGAAAGAGGCAAGTATATAGATTTTTCAAAAATTCACTATAAATCCAATTTTCAACCGATTTAAGTTTTCTCTTCGCTAAACACTGTCTGTATATCTATATTTTCATAATAATATTAAGATATGGCAAATTCAGGAGTTGTCAAATACCGTATTCAGGCGAACATCTTGATTCATTCGTCTATACCTTCCGCCGCCTAACTTTGCCTACAAGTTCATTGCCACGACTAGTACCACAAAAAGTATAAAGGTATAATTCCAATAATTGAATAGGCACTATACCGTTAAGCGATTCGAACACAATCAGGGAGTAACGTAAAGACGTCGCATAAAAAAAGTATCACAAAAATGCGTCAAAACTTGAGTATTAAGTAATGAACTTTTAGGCAGATTTATATGGCGCGTGGTATACTCTACTACTTAAGGTCTACACCCTTTACACTGTAGCGTAAGATGGTACAGATTGTTGGTATAGTGGGCTGGACTGGAACTCATAGTTCACACAAATAATATTTGTTGTATGCGTCGGAACTGTGTCAATCCTATGTTACGGTCTAGTTGGTTCACCTTTTTGAGTGGGGTCGCACTGTATTGAATCGAGAGACTTGATTTTGATGCGAGAAAATCGTTTTGGTTTCGTTACATTGCGGCGCCGCGCCTCTATGTACTCGTATTTATAAGTATTCTATGATTTACGGCAATGTATCGCAATTCGTTCGATATTTTCGCACCATGTGCACCTGTGCGTGGTTTGGGTCGATTTTGCGAAACAAGCAGGGACAAGTATTAATACCGATCGTGTGAGGGCCACATTATAAATTACTAACACAATAAATTGTCAAGCAATACGTGTGATTAATTTGATAGTGTAGTTTGGCCTTATTCGAAATTAAGTTGTCATATTTTGTAGGGAATGTACAGAATTAAACTGCTTTTTCTAAAATGTATGTGTAAATAGTAATAAAGTATATTGATATTCTATATTGTCAGTTTGTTTTATTATCCTTGTTTGTTTGATTCTCTAGTCCTGAAAAGTTATAATTATTAGTAGGTATTTTGGTGATCTCTGGTGGAATCGCAGCCTTAAGTCGAGTCTAGACTTGCAAGAAAAATTGTGCAAGTTGCATTACATTGCGGCGCTCGATTGGCCACTACAAACTCGTTGGCTTTACGGCCTCGTAATGTAATGCAACTTGCACGATTTTTCTTGCAAGTCTAAACTCGGCTTTAGAACAGCTTGTCTGTCTTGTCTGAGGTACTCGGGTCTTATTTTTGAAAATCGAAGTTCGTATCGTTCCGTCCCGCTGAAGCTAATGTTATTTAATACGAGAGTGAGAGGGATGCGATGGTACGATAAAAACTTCGAATTTCGTAGTAGCCCTTCTGTTACATGGGCTTATTAGATGCTTTGTGGGCTGCAGCCATAGCCCCGTGGATATAAAGGGCTCCCAACCCCATTTAAGCCCTAGGAAATCGCAATTGGCTCATTAGTTTTTAGGGTTCCGTAGTCAACTAGGAACCCTATCGTTTCGCCATGTCTGTCCGTCTGTCTGTCTGTTCGCGGGTAAGCTCAGAGACCGGTATGAATATACATATCAGTCACGCCGACAAAGTGGTACAATAAAAAAAAGTAAAAACATTTTTTTAGGCTACCTAGACGTAAAGTGGGGGTGATTTTTTTTTCTCGACTAACCCTATAGTGTGGGGTATCGTTGGATAGGTCTTTTGAATCCATTGGGGGGTTACTAAGACAATCAGTGATATATTTGTTAAATATTCAACTTTATAGTGCTAATTTTCTCATTAAAATCGAGGTGGAAAAAATTCAGAATGGTAGTAAATATACCAACAAGGAAAATTATAGCGGCTAAGATTGCTTGAGAATTATTAGTAGTTTGAATAAATAGCAGCCTAAGGTGTTAAATATACCTAAACTTGGAAGATTCCGTACACAATACGAAATCCTAAAAATAATTTGATTTTTTGTAATGGCTACGGAACCTTATCCTAGGCGTGTCCGACACGCTCTTGGCCGGTTTTTTTATATAACATATATTTTCTAAATTTTTCACGTTCTATACGCCACTATTCAGACATTTTTGCCGGCTCAGGGCTCAGCGTAGTTGTAATCCCTAAGTGATATTTAACCCAGCGCCCCAATTAGAAAACATAGTAATAATGAATGAGACGGTTTTGACTTATTGTGACAGAGTTCTAAGGTAGGTTAATGTAATGCTTCACATTTTAATGTTTGTTTAATCTAAGTACTCCCTTTGTGTGTTTCAAGTAGTCTTACCTTGAGGTATTCAGGCATATCTTTTATGTTTAGCTGCGAGAGGTAAGTAGCAATGAGATTACGGCTTCGCAATTTGGCGTTGGCCGGTGCCATTGGCGCTGCTGTCTATTATATTTGATCGTGGAACAGGAGAGCGAACCTTAGTACCTGTTTTGACCATCAGCAAATAGTAAGTTTGTAGTTTACAGTGCAGTTATAATTAGATTAAAATCTAAACCTGCGCATTGTATAGCATTGACTAACTCATGCAAGGTTGAAAAGAAATGCATTAGTGCTTTACCCCTTATTCATAAACGACAATCAAACCTATTTTAGTTAAAATGCCGCTAAAATTCGTTTGTCCTTATCTGTCACTTCGACATTTGTATTTGTTAGAAAGGAACAAAGCATTTGTTAGTTAACATAGGCTTGTTAAGTTTTATGAATAAGGGGGTTATTTTGAACATGAAACTACCGTGAGACTCACTCATATTAAATATAATGACCCGGATAACTCACGTCTTAAATCGAGTTTAGCTCGACATGTTTCGGGCTAATCCGTAGCCCTTCGTCTTCGGAGCAACGCGACTCAGCGGCACACCGGGTCATTATATTTAATATAAGGGGGTTATTATCTACGTGATGGACTAGTAGAAAACATTTTGGGCAGTAAGTTTGCCGTTGCGTTTCGTTCATGTATCGGTTTAGTGTTGTGATCCACTTAAAACCAATGAAACGGGTATGTTTTTATAAGAACAATTTTATTTCAACTAACACACCGTTTATCACAAGTTGTTGATTATCAATCAGTGTAAAGATACACTGATGAAAAATTCCTTTTTTTTAAATATTTGCAATTAAAAATTGTTAAAATTCTCCATCATCATACTAAATATTTTTTTTTCTTCACTATTGTCGATGTGATGGACGAATTAATCGATACCAAATACTGAATAATCTGTTAATTAAGGGAATAAAAAAAAACAAATCGTATACATTACGATGACAATGACCGATAGCGAAACAACTTTCAATGCAATCACGAAACGCAGTGAAAGTTTTTTTTTAAATCACCTTTCGTTTGTATTTTATTTGAATGGAAACGTCGTCTTGACAACCAAAAGTACCAAAACCAATTTTTGTGAAGTTTATGAATTCAACGATGGCAAAATAATGTGAATTTGTTAAATTATGGGTGATACACACGAGACTCCGCCGCTGACAACTGAATCCAAGGTAAACGTGACCGATAACTCATCGAACATCGCGCGTAGACGTACTAGAGAAAGCGTAACTACGTATCACATCAAAGGTTTATATTCGTCGATACGTTAAAAATAGTTCAGAAAATGCATAGACGCGTTGCCACACCTGTCCTGTGATCGACCTACTCTCTAAAACGCGACGCGAGCCCTAGAAAGCTGTTGTTTTGTGGTTTTCATTCAAGTGTCTCCCGTCGCTCGTAAATCAACTCTCCCATTGATTTTATTTTTAATTTATTTTTAGAACGTTCTTCCGGATGTCGTACATTCTCAACAGATTCCCGCGCAAGGGCCCGCGGTAACTGACACAGAAACATCTCAAATAGATACAGGACAAATACATAATGTCCCAGGGCCTCCAGTCATTGAGGATCAGAGCCTTACAGAGTCTATATCCGAACACATTCCGTCCAAAATGGAATATTCTATAACAGAGTCTGATAATGCAGGCAATGTACAGCCAGGGCTGCTCAAAGTTGAGCAGCAAGACACGGATCCCTCTCGGAATAGTTCATTGAACATTCCAAATCCACTCACTCCAAGTGACAACCCTAGCACACAAGAACCTAGTAAAAGCACATCATGGCCTATAGACCCTAAATCGGCTGAAATTTATCACATAAGCGAGGAAAGCCCAGTCAATTTAGCTTCTGAATCATTATCTAAAGATACCCATGAAACACTACAAGCAGAACTAGAGAAATCAGAAATTGACAACAAAACCCAAGAATCTCCAAGAAGTGACAAATATCTTGACTCACTCAATGAAGAAAGTGCTCCCAAATCAAATGCTTCTGAAGATGAGCAAGAGATTGAAAAAAGTCACTCTACTGAAGTTTCTCCACCATTGTCATTGTCAGTTGAAGAGGAATCATTGAAACAAGAAAGTTCTGGTTCAGAGGAAATAATAAAACTTGATATCAGAGGCCAGGGGGTCCCGAAATTCCCTTTATCGGCAGCAAAAATTTTCTTCGGCCCACCTCCTGAAGGTGGAACAATAATTGACGAAAACATTCAGCCATTGCCAGTATTTCAGAACCTATTATCCCCATTCCTAGTAAGTGCTGGAGATTTGAAGTTCGAAGAAGTATTTGAGGAACATATTGAACCTAAAGTTGAGGAATCTCCAGAAATTGAAAAAGATAGTTTGTCCAGCGACAATGACAAGATAGAGCAAAGTGACTTGTTGGTTGAAGAGGTGACTGTGGATAATGATGTCAAGGAAAAAGATGAGTCTATGCCAAGCTTGCCACAACCTAAGTCTCAAGATGATACTATGTCTTTCAGTACGATGACCACAGACTACAAGACCTTATGTGAAGAGTTTCAAGTCAAGGTACTGGTTTTAAAGGGGGTATTTGTCTGTATTTGGCTGCTCTATGGCATGGCCCTGCTCTGCACACTAATCCTGATACTAACACAGATGGCACGCTATGTTTTCACGTTTTATAATATGCACTTTTATATGTATAAGAATGTTGCAAAATATGTTCGTTGGAAACTCTAATTGTGGTTTTGAAATAAATGTGTTTGTTTTTAACTGTGTCTGTTGAGTAGCTAGTGCTAAGTTATTTAGAATAGTAATAAAAAAAACTTGTTCAGTCTTACAGTGGTGGTTAAAGGGATAAATAATTTAATTTCCCAGGTTTAGTGAATGGCTTTTCGGGTCTAAAGGCATCATGGTGTCTTTTCAAGGTATTTCTTATTCAAAGTTTTACATTAATCGCGCGACACCATTATGCAATTTGATGTAGAAATATCTAACCCAACAGTCTCAAACCTAATAGGAATTCAAAAAATAACAACTAATTGAATGACAGTTTATGTAGTCTCCAGTAGTTTTTTTCATCTTATATTTTATTTAACGAGGCTTTAGTACACTTAACAGTAGTTTGTTCTAACAATATTAATAACAATAACATGTTTTTAAAAAACGGTTGTGTAATGCACTATAGAATATTATAAAAAAAGAAATCCAATTTAATTATCAATTTTATTACACTAGCACATCAGTCAATTATTTTTGTTACTTATTTACGACTGCAAAAAAAGCTTAATATTAAAATAACACAGCATGTACAGTAAAGATATTGACACTGTCAAAGTTACAAAAATATGTATACTTTACTTTATGCCATTAAGGTTGTATAAACATATTTTTGTAAATTTGGCTGTGTTGATATCTTTGCACTTGACTATACAGTCGAATCATTTGATTCCTAACCCACCATAGAATAGAGCATTCTCACAGTAAGTAACAAGAATCTATAGAAGAGTCTATAGAATGCAGTCACTATAACTTTTTCTATGAAAAAGTTCCACAGAGGGTCACGATTCAGTTGGTTTGAGTGTACCTATATTTAGGTTGCCAACCACAATTTGAGAAAACTAAGATTTGAAGTTAGAAAAACCAGAACAATTTGTTTTAAAATAAAAGGATCAATATTTTACAAAAAAATTGATGTGCGAGTTTCAAAATAAATACATGACTTTATGAGGGCACTTTAAAAATCTTTTATACTATCCAGGTCACATAAGGGGCCGAGGACACCCCAAAAACGACATTACTATTATTATTTACATGAGAATAGGCTAACACCTAAACTTTCAAGAAGGACATGTCCTAGAAATTCAAGATGTTTGGCAACCTTAACATATACAACAAAAATCTGCATTCCAATTAGTTTTCAATTTTGTATGTGTAATGGTTTGGCCAAGACCAGGCATGAGCAGTGACGTGATGAGAGATTTCTCTATTCATTGCGCGCTTTAAACGCTTACCACACAGCGTTTAAATAGTTTACAGCAAGCACAATGCAGTGTATTAGGGTGAAGCCAGATGAGCGTAGTTTTTTGAGCTGTGAGTCGCGTATTTCTGCTGCATTCTGTTTTATGGAAAAGTCCAGTTCTGTGTTGTACTTACACGTTGTATGAAACCAAAATTGAAAATACGCGACTCATAACTCAAAAAATTAAGCTCGTCTGGCTTCTCTCTTCAGCCGGGTCTCCACTGAGCGAGTCGCCTCGTGTGGTACCCATTTTCGGTGCGATTTTGAGCGCTGCGTCGAACAAAATTATGCCTCGTGCGCTTGCCTAGCGAGGCGGCTCGCTCAATGGAGACCCGGCTTAAGAAAATCGCTCGCCCCTTTGCTGTTCTTACTGGTAGCAGATTAGGTTATGATGCTTGACTGAAGTCTATATTTGTCACTGTGCGGCTTGCTTTCGGTGTCCATGTATTGAATGCGGTTGTCCTTTCAGCTTGTGCATTTGGAGACCGCTATCGCGGCACGCGACGATATAATCGAAGAACTGACCATTACGTTACAGCGCTCTGTCCGTGAACGGGATGACCTGAGGGAGGAGAACCAACATCTCACCAGAGAAGTTGTGAACCTTCAGTGTGCTGCCTCGACCGACCATGACACGAGCAAAGCACAACTGTCGGACTTCGTGAAGTATGAGAGCATGATCAAAGATGATACGAAGTACTATTCAGCCTTGATGAGCAGTGGGTCATCTCTAAAAAGCTCTAATGGAGAAAAAGACAATGATAGAGAAGAAATGACTGTCAATTACTCCAAGTCTGATTTAAATCTAAAGTCTTCCGACTCAGATGACTTCCAGACAGGTTTTGAAATGAAATTGACGGGGATTATTAACAGGTTTGAGGAAAGCATTGAAGAGAATATGAGAAATAATTTACGGGAGAGTATTATTCAAGTGTTATGCGATGAGATAGCTAAGATTAGGATAGAAGCGGACACGGATGTTAAAGAGTTGGAGACTCAGTTGAAGCAAGATAAACACGCGTTCACCGTGGAGATTAGACGGTTAAGGGAGCTGCTGGCTTCAGTGAAGGCTGGGAGTGCTGACATAGACGAGCTGAGGCAGGAACTTGATCAGAAACATGAGAAGGAAATGGAGAATCTCAGAACATACTTCGAGAAGAAATGCTCGGATATGGAAAGAAGGTGAGTACATAAGCTAGAGCACGACATTACAGAGTAAAAATTTAATGAGGTTGCCAGTTTCTTCGTAACTAAGTAAGTATCAAATTTTTGACGCGGGACGCATTAACATTTTATTGCTTCGCAGGTTTCTGCAGGTTGTCTCACGAAGTTTACCTTTACCGTAAAGCTCGTGGTAAATTTAATACTGAATTATGATAAATTGTGGTTTCTGAAACACACTTCTCCAAATCATACGTCTTTAAACGGCTATACATAATAATGTAGGTATGTTACCAGGTATATGTATATAGAAGAGATACAGTTGCCATAATTTCGGAGCGGCCAAGGTGATCAAAAATATCGGAACATGAACTCTAATACCTTAATATTAAAGTGCATGTGCCAATATTTTTGACCACCTTGGCCGGCTGGCCGCTCCGAAATATCTGATGAAGACTTAACATAATATCATCCTAACTAATATTACAAATGCAAAAATAACTCTGTCTATCTGCTTTTTTACAAGCTTTTATTTAGTTTCACCTGTCCCGTTGTCTGTCTGTCTGTAATCAAATCTCGCGAGTTAAATTCGAGCAACGTCCAGTAGTTGGATATTGACTTGAAATTTGGTATACTTATGTAAATTGCGTAACAGTACAATAATCTGGTAGTGATGCGACATCCTGATAGTCTAGCCAGGATCGTCTCCATAGGACGGAACTCTTCAACAGTTAATGGCATCGACTTGAAATTTCATGCAAATGTAGTTTGGGAGACAATACAAGTACAGTCAGCAAAAAAAGCGCTTGTTTTAAAAATGCATTTTTTATCAAAAATTTATTACGCTTCATGTTTAAACCGCCGAACCGATTAGATAGAATTTAGTATGGAGATGATTTAAGAATCTGGAAAGGACTCTCTGAAAATAGCATAGTTCCTGTGGGATACCAATAAACAAATTGTTCGCGCAAGTCGTAAAAGCCGGTTTATTTAGTGGCTTTTGATTGAGGCTAGAAACATCCTCTTAGTTACTGAAACCGGTGAGCTATTGATTTAATATCACACGTTTATAGGACATAGTCGCACGATATCTACCCCAGAAACATTCAAATTTACTTCTTAGCACAGAGTCACAGAGTTTTTAGTTGTGTGGCATATTCTGCAAGGACAAAAGTTATTTTTATGCGAAACTTTCTCAAGGTCAGTGAACCTCCAGGTAAAGTATTGACATTGAGACACTATAAATTACCTTTTTCTGTTCGTGCTTGAAATGAACTGAAATATTAACTTTGTTTTTTTTTGCTGCCAAGGCCAATTGTGAAGAAAAGGTAAAGGTTATTAAATTTTATTTGATATTTGTTGTAGTAATGTGCTTGAATTTTATAGTTCTAGCTTAGAACCTTTTCGACGTAAGTTCTGTAAATGTAGTAAATGAGGAAAAGGTTTCGTTTTTGCGAAGAATCTAAATAAGCCTTGGTATCGGTAGGGATTAAAAAATGAATTCTTCAGTGCACTTATATTTCACCTACCTAGATCCAGTGATTTGGCTTTTCATTGACTTTCAGTCATTCACGGTACTGTTTTATAATTAGTAAGGCTGCGTTTCCACCAAAGATGTGCAAAGAATGTGTTTTCATTAACCAATAGAAACTCTTTATTTACCTATCCTCGCACAGCACATCTCTAGTGGAAACAACTGAGCGGAGCGAGGCGAGGTAAATGAAGCGTTTCTATTGGTTCATGAAATCACATTCCTCGCAACACATCCTCGCACATCTCAGGTGGAAACTGAGCCTTATACCTTGACAAGCTTGTGCGTAACACATGGCAGAACCCTACCGCAGTCAGCATTTGCGCATTTATAAAAATAATATTGACAAGAGCAGCAGAGGCTCCCTGCGACAGGGTTCCACCGGGTACCATACGAACTTGTCTAGGTATAATGATGTGTATTGTTGTGTAGTTACTCGGAGGAGGTGTACCGCGGGCGCGCATGCGCGTCGCCGCTGTCGGCGTCGTCGCTGGACGTGCCCAACGAAGCGGGCGACGGACGCCGTCGCGCTCGCAGCGCCGACCTGCCCTCCCTTACCGCCGAGGTGAGACAGACAGAGAGAGACTATAATAAAATAACAACGGTTCTAGAAAAGGTAGGCAGTGCCCCGCTTTATTTTTTCTTCTTTTCGCGGGCACTACCGTTAATTAATTAATTGAATTAGTCGTTACTTTGCGGAGGTCCGTATCAATTAACTATAAAGGCATTTTAAATGACGCTTTGATTTTTTTTTCAGTGTTATGTAATTCTGGGTTTTTTTACTCGGAATCACGAGCACTATTGATTTTGACGAAAGAAATCCCCGTTCCCGTTTGTCCAAAAAAATTTCATTTGTCCATTTTAGAAAGAAAGAAAGAAAGAAAGAAACATTTATAACGACCCATATAAACTGTATGAAAAAAGTCGCAAAACTGACAAAAAGTTAGACACACAGTTACATAAATATATCCATACACACCCCTATTTTATGATTGCTATTATTATGCCACAGATAAGATAAAAATATGTGTTCAGACAGCTCAGGCAGCAAAAATAACCCCCTGATTTAATTAGCCCATACTGTGAACTGAAACAATTACTTCGCTCACCCGCGACCTTATGATAGCTAAGTTTATGCAAGAAATGCGTGTTCATGCAGTTCCTCCACTTCCGCACTGCAAGAACACACACAAATCACACAAACGCATCTATCACCACCACCACCACACTACGTTGACCCATTTCGAACTCAATCAGAGCAACACATCCGTTCACCATGCTACCAGATGTTAGAAATTAAATCCCACACTATTTACCAATTTCAGATGCCCCCACTCCAAGCCGCTGTGAAGCAGTCCAACAGGAAGATCGAGTTTGAGGAGCTCAGAGAGATGCAGGAACAGCATAGGAAAACGGTCTATGCTATGCAGGAACAGGTAGGTATTTGATGAGGGCTCCTTGACAGGCCAAATGGGTCATTATTCCAGCGTTTATTTAATTTAACTTTAGTGGGCACATTTTTGTTGACATTGGTCGAAGATTCTGTTAGTTTCCAGGATATGTAGTAGAAGTACAGCACGTCCAGAAAATAAACGAAAATGTCATTCAAATTCTACAGCACATTCATAACAAAAAGGCGGTTGGGACGCTCGAGCAATGATTCAAATATCGCAAGGTCTGTTTGACGTTGCATTCCTGCTTGCGATTGGCTAATTAGGCTAACCAATCACAAACGTGTTGCAAATGTCAAAGTTGTTAAATCGCCCTCACGATACCAGCAGATATGTATTGTCATTTCAAAGTTCAGTATCTCAAAAACGGGTGAACAGATTCTAATGAAATATAGCTAGGAAACTCGCTTACACGTAAAAAAAACCGTATTAAATCGGTCCATTAGTTTAAGAACTACGATGCCACAGACAGGCAGACAGATTTGCATCAAACTTATATCACGCCTCTTTTTGCTTCGTGGTTTAAAAATAAAATACGAAGTGCCTGTTTTACCACTCATTGATAGATTTTATGTGACAGATATCTGTGATGCTTTCTCTGTTTGTTTTGTCTGAATAAACAGAGACGGCATCACATTTGGTGGTGAAACTGGCCCGTAGTGTGGTTTTTAAACGTTATTACCCAACTGTTTTTACCTCAACAGATCAACCAACTAAGGGCTCGCGTGCAGACCGCAGAAAACACAGAATCGAATGTCTCCCTCTATCAGCAAGACATCGACTTGGAGCTAGAAAAGGTCAGCATTAGAACGTTAATCACCGTAAGGGTGTTCGTTCGATTTTAGTAAAGTTTAAAACACAATTGGATTGGATTAGGAGAGTTTTCTGACTGGCGAAAGTCATTAGTTGGCAGTAAGTTAGTACAAAATCGTCGTTACAGAACTGCGTTCCAACTGCAACATTACTGCCAATACATTTTGTCTTGTAATCTTATATATATATAAATCTTGTATCTCAAGTCAATACGGCAACAAAACTAATGTTCAGAAAGTTCACTCAAAAAAATAATATAGATATCTGATATTTTTTTTTGTAATTTGTGTATTATTTTAAGAGTCAGTAAACATTTTCATGTCGAATAAAGTTATATCTGTGTCAAATCAGATATACCTAGTGCCATCTACGAAGACGCGTAATTTTGTTAAAATTACACATTAATTAAGATTGTTTTTGGAGTATTTTTGTATTTTTTTATTTCAACTCCAAATTTGTTACTTTTACGGGTACCCCGTGAAACCATATCGAAAATACAAACTGAGACATGGATGCACAGAAAAACCAGAAAAAGAGACCAGCACTGTCTTGTCTTATCTTGTCTGGGTGAGCGGTTAGTTCCGAAAGAGTGTGACGTCTGTCGACGAAACATAGATGTCGCTAGTGCTGCTGCTTAAAGTAGCATAGTAGAAACAAGCAACCTGAGATATGTATGCATAGGAAAAAATCGTGTCTAGATTCCTGTCCAGCAGTGGTGTAGGGGTTATAGCACGCAGCACGGATTGCTGAGGAGCTGGGTTCGATTCCCAGTACTGGTCTCTTCTGGTTTTTCTGTGCGTCCATGTCTCAGTTTGTATTTTCGATATGTTACACATTAATGACATCGTAGTCATCGCGAATGACTCTATATTTAAAAGTGTTTTAAAAAGTAATGACGATTTTCAATTGCAGTTAGTAAAAGTGCACGCAAACAGGCGTAGGCGGTTGGCGGTTTGCAGGTGGTAGGACCTTGTGCAAGGTCCGCCCGGATTGCTACCACCATCTTGCTCGCTAATCCTGCCGTGAAGCAGCAGTGCTTGCACTGTTGTGTTTCGGCGTGGAGAGTAAGACAACCGGTGAAATTACTGGCACTTGAGGTACCCCATCTTAGGCCTCTAGGTTGGCAACGCGTCTGCGATACCCCTGGTGTTGCAGATGTTTATGGGCGGTGGTGATCTCTTACCATCAGGAGACCCACTTGCTCGTTTTCCATCCAGTCAAATAAAAAAAAACAAACAGCACGCTAGCTGCGTTCAAATGTATGCAATCAGTCGCAAAGCTTAGTCCCCCGCGATACCATGTTTTGTACTGCGCATTAATGGTAACCACTATACTTAGGGGCTGTTTGACCATCCATTGATAAGTGTTAACTGACGGTTAAATGTGATGCCGTCTCCGTCTATTCGAACAAAACAATCACATTTAACCGTCAGTTAACACTAATCAATGGATGGTCAAACAGCCCCTTAATGCCACAGGCTGTAGTTTTTTTTTTTTTTATACGACTGGATGGCAAACGAGCAAGTGGGTCTCCTGATGGTAAGAGATCACCACCGCCCATAAACATCTGCAACACCAGGGGTATTGCAGACGCGATGCCAACCTAGAGGCCTAAGATGGGATACCTCACGTGCCAGTAATTTCACCGGCCGTCTTACTCTCCACGCCGAAACGCAACAATGCAAGCACTGCTGCTTCACGGCAGGATTAGCGAGCAAGATGGTGGTAGCATTACGTTGCAGTTCGAATGCAGCTTATCTGTAATGGCGCTTAGTTGACAAAGTTGACTATACTTATTCTGTTTTATTTAAGGTTCATATTACTGTACATTATTACATTTGGATATGAGTTTTTCAAAAGTGGTGACGAGTTATTTGATTTTAAAGTTATTTGTTTCTTTAATCAAGCCGAATTGTGTTTTTAAACTTTACAAAATACGACCCCAACTTTGGTGTGAATAATATTGAAAAGCGTGTTTAATCATAATAAACTCTAACTTGTATGTAATAAAGATGTTATTTGTGTGTAAATAATCAAGATACTGCTCCGATACTCAGTTTTGTTACTTACCTGTAAAATAGTATTTTTTTAAATTAAAGTATAGTTAAATTAACGAAACTAGGCAGTTGGTTATAATGCGTGTTTGTGTTACAGTAGAGGCATGTCCCAAAAAGACATATAATATATTCCAGTATGATGACTCCCTTGGTGGCCGAGTGGTTCGACCTATGGCCTCTCAAGCAGAGTATCGTGGGTTCAAACCCCGGCTCGCACCTCTGAGTTTTTCGAAATTCATGTGCGAAATTACATTTGAAATTTACCACGAGCCTTACGGTGAAGGAAAACATCGTGAGGAAACCTGCACAAACCTGCGAAGCAGTTCAATGGTGTGTGTGAAGTTCCCAATCCGCACTGGGCCCGCGTGGGAACTACGGCCAAAGCCCTCTCATTCTGAGAGGAGGCCTGTGCCCAGCTGTGGGACGTATATAGGCTGGGATGATGATGATGACTCATCTAGATTATACCAATAAGTAGAAGTCTGCCTTATTTCTGTCAATATGATACGAACATTGATACGTTATACACCCATTAAAAGAGGTGGATATGTTATTAGCGCATTATAACCTAGGCAACAAAATGTTGGAAAACCCCCGACTTTGTCACTTCAAAGCTCAATATCTCAAAAATGGCTGAACCGATTTTGATAAAACATGTGTAAAAACCATCGCTAGAAAACCTGCTATCAAATAAAAAAAAACCGCATTAAAATCGGTCCACCCGTTTAAACATAATGACGTATCTTTATTTTTAATTATTGGATAAAATGAAATGCCAAGCTGCAGTTTGTATTTTTTTCATCGCACAGGTGTATGTATATACTACTTACTCGTCCGTCTTCCATTGGCTTATGAACCTCTGCCACCCTGTTTATTCTCGTTTCTTTAACTATACTTTTTTCCCTTGTTCCTGACATGTTCAGTCAACGATCAATCCTTATACTTTATGCATGATGGGGTGGAGTTTTAATTTGTTTTGGTGTGATGATCGATTTCATACTTCCATCATCAGGTAGTATGGCATTCCATCCATATACATTATGACTGACAAAGAACACAAGATTTAGGGGCTGTTTCACCATCCACTGATTAGTGTTAAGTGACGGTTAAATGTGATGCCGTCTCCGTCTATTCGAACAAAACAAATAGAGACGGCATCACATTTAACCGTCACTTAACACTAATCAATGGATGGTGAAACAGCCCCTTAGACAATACATAACAATTAAAATAAAACTAACCTAAACTACCTACATAGAAAAAGACAAATAATAATAATAATAATGATGCAAACTAAAACAAATGATTTAAACCAGACCCTTTAGGCACAGTATAACAAGTTTTCCCTACAGTAAGCCGACGCCTTTGAAGTTGAGCGATACCAAAGCCTGTATGTATAGGTATTTAGGCAGCAAGGAAGGGTTGTCACAAATTTAAAATTTGGAAGGTAGATGTCTTTTAAGAATCGGTACATATTGGTATTGCGAAATTAGTAAAACAAAATAATTTTAGGGGTGGCATACTTACTAGGGGTAAGCCTAGGTATCAAAATATACTTTTAATGAATAAAAACCTTTTTTCACACAAATATACTTTCATAGATTAGTAACCGACAAATACTTTCGGAAATACAAACTGAGACACAGAATGGATGCACAGAAAAACCAGAAAAAGAGACCAGCGCTGGGAATCGAACCCAGAGTCCTCAGCAATCCGTGTGCGTGCTATAACCCTACACCACGCTGGATCCATGTCTCAGTTTGTATTTTCGATATGCGTTTCACGGGATACCCGTAAAAGTAACAAAAATTTGCAGTTGAAATAAAAAATACAAAAAGACTCCAATAAACCAATCATAAATACTTTCGGTTTCTAGACTTTAATGTACTTAAAACTCCTTATATTGAATTTAATTATATAAATAGATGAATTATTTATTTATGCGAGATGAAGATTGCACGCACTCACAGTAGGTACATGTCGTATGACCACCTAATATTTTTTATTATAAATTAAATGTACAAAAAAACGCGAGCCCTAGAAGCTTGTCCCAAGCTACTAAGAACGGCGAAGTATGCAGCTGGGGTTCCTGCCACACGCGTCTCACCCCTCACGCCCGCACGATTGCTCTTTTCTAGACGTCTCCGTCGGATTACTGCAGGGAAACTTTTTATACTGTGATTTAGGCAAGGTTCCGAAGATACTAGCAGCGTTCCGTCTTCGAATGCTGGGCTATTTCTTCGCTAATTCTTTATAAATTATGTGTTCCATTTAACTAATTTAAATTCAGTGTGCAGTAAATAAGCCCATCTAAATGAGATGGTCCACATTTTTTTGATCTGCCAACGAATGGACGGATGACCTGTTAACCCTTAATAAGGCCTCATTTATTTGGAGCATACTACCACAGAATCAAAAGCAGCTATCGAAATACATACCTGACGAAGAATATTTATTAAAGCTAGTCGTATTTTCAATAATTACAATGGAAATTGTGACGTATTGTGAAATTAATAAGGTTCAGTTCCAACTCAACGCAAGTGGTCGCTGAATCGCCTCTACCTTATTAAGGTTAAAGCTGCGGGTTCACGGTGGGGCAGGCCGCTTCCAACCGAAACAACTGGAGGTCTGCGGAGGAGGTTTATGCCCAAAAGTGGACGTCCTATGGCTGATATGGTGATGATAAAACTAGATAAATGAGTTTTCTATGTGTTCTTTCATTAATGATGATGTTAATGATCACGAAACTAACGAAAACTGAACAAAAAATAACTTAACGTAGCACTAAACTCTATTACGAAACACATCCCACCAACTCCCACCACGCAAACCCCTTTGTATATACAATAATGCTCATTTCTTCTTGCATGGATTGCACTAACCGTGTGCTACTAAACCGGGCTTACCTCACAAAGGACGCCGTCTTTGAGAAGCGGCTGGAAGAGGCAAAGCAGGAGGTTATACAGCAGCTGCAGGAACAAATACAGGTATGTTGTAAACTTCAGATTTGGAAAAGAATGTATATCGTGTTATGACAATCAATCCTTTACCCCCTTATTCATAAAACTTAACAAGCCTATGTTAACTAACAAATGCTTTGTCCCTTTAACAAATACAAAATGCCGAAGTGACAGATAAGGACAAACGAATTTTTAGCGGCACTTTTAACTAAAAT